>NC_072732.1:55488105-55711443 GCF_026930045.1 Uloborus diversus
CCTTCTGTTTCTGGTTTGAAACTGCGTGGGCATGGATTTCACATTAACTTCCGATTTAAAACGAAGATCGTCTTTCTTTCTTCTTACGCATAGTAAGTGGAGTTATACATTTATTTCTATTTCGTTGTCTATTTTAGCGAGAATGAGTCGCAATTTGCATTCTTATTTGAAAAGAGTAGTTAAGATCGATTGTAAAGTTTGACTGTATTGTATTTATTTAGATTTTGAACGAAAAGAAACTTTTTAAAAAAGGAAAAAAAAAAGAAATATCACTGTATTTAACCAAATTTTTTGATGAATTTTAAAAAGATAAGTTTTTATATAGAAACCATTTGAGCGAATAAAAGTTCAGCTGTTTTTAAGATATATTTCAAGTCTCGAGTTCAAATCCCGGCTTTGCAGTCGTTATTTTTGGTATGTTTGAAAAGAGGAACCAGTTGCACCGGTAGTGTTGATTTGATGACGTCATGGTGAGTGTCGATTAGGTTTTCATTAGTTTTTTTTCAACCGGTAGCTCTATTGAACGCACCTGACCTGACTGAATACATGCACTTCAAAACACATGTGTGCAATTTTCATTGCTAATTTGTGTCTTAAAGCTGTCCCTAAAAGCATATTCTATTTCAACGTGTAAAATTTAAAAAATATACAGGGTGTTCGAAAAATCCTTGACATATTTAAAAAATTCATTGAAAACCAATAAATTGTCTTATGAATTTGCGGTTTGCACCATAATACTTCACAGGTTCAAGAGTTTTTATGACATCGGAAAAAAAATGAAAAGGGGGGAAAAAGAAGAAGAAAAAGACATTTCGCAGCCAGGGTAAAAGTTAAAAGTAACTTTTAAACCGTTTTTGTTGACATGGGAAAACGCAAAAAGAAATGAAAATTACTAAACGAAGAACTACAAGCATAGCATATACTGACACCATGGCTGCGAAATGCCTTTTTTCTTTTTTTTTTCCGATGTCATAAAAACTTTTGAACCTGTGAAGTATTATGGTGCAAACCGCAAATTCATACGACAATTCGTTGGTTTTCTATGATTTTTTTTAATGTGTTAAGGACTTTTCGGACACCCTGTAAATTTTTTAATTACAATATCATTAGGACTCGACCGATGCATCGGCGCCGATTGTTCAACAATTTAGCCATCGGCATCGGCGGCCGATGCTAACTTGCGGGAAACATCGGCCCATCGGCCTTAAAAAACATCGAAAAGCCGATAGAATTGGCCGATGTTTTTGAAAAGAAAAAGGACCTTTGCTGTTTTACTTTTTAATACAAAGTAAATGGAGTTGTTGTTTTCATAAAAAAATTATTTACTTAAATTTCAGTATGAATTTCTATTTTTAGTCATCCCTAGAAAAGTTTTTAATACTACATTCAGGTAGCAAACAAGTTAATTATTGCGTTGTTTCTTGCAGCAGGACGTACGTATGTATCTGTCATAAGTCATAACTCAAAAATGATAATCTGTAGAAGGTTCAAGTTTCGTATGTGGGGTCTGCGGACGTTCCAGTTGTGCACTTCCCTTTTTGTTTTCGATCTGGTGTTCTGAAAAGCCTGTTTACTCATCTTTTGTGGCTATTAATTACTTTTTTCAATGCAAAACTAATATAGCGTCTCAGACTGACGATCATTTGGTGATATATTGCCGAATTGAAGACCATGGAAACAAATATGAGATGGGGAAACCGATTTTTGTGTCATTTTAATTAGATTCCCGTTGAACCGACGGTAATTTTTAATTTTTCGATATTTGTAATATGAATCACAGTAATGCAGTGTTTTCTCTATCGCTTCGGCGGAGTTACAAGTTTGGGGCCCGTCGAAATACATTTTGGGGATCACAGAAGTTGTAAAACATTTATCATTCGCATTTTTGTAACTCCTTCGGTGCCCCTATGGTTATGGGGCCTCTCGCGCAATTGCAACATTTGCTATATTTTAAATCCACCATTGCACGTCAAAACAAACTCGGGTGCAAGTTTTGAAAGGGTTTTCTGCACAATGTTTATGATTATTTTGAACTCTATTTTTACGACTATTTTTTGAATTTCCGAAAACACTTGCGTGCTCCTCCTCCCACTCCCTCAATTTCTGAAATTAAACTCTAGTTGTACTTCTGAGTTGTTTAAAACTAACACCATTCATAAAATTAGAGATTTTTTTTTTCAAACTTTATCTATTGTTTAGAAAGAATTTAGGGCATTAATGTAAGAAATTGATTAAAGACGTTTTGAATGGTGACATAATTCGGAAATCAAAGGGACTTTTGATTTTTTTTTTTTTCCGGAAGTGCTGAAGTAGATTCAGAAACTCTTCCGAGGCGTTGGTGGTAGCTGTTCTGTACTAAAAAAATGAGGCAGCGGTTGGGGCCAAAGTGTGATTTATTCCAAAATCAAACCCTACCTCGTCGTTTCAAGCATTTCTTAAATATTTAGCGATTATTTATTTTGGTCAAGAAATGTCATTTTGCGTATTTCACATACTTGTTTCACCTATATTTCGTAAATTGCCATCTTTTTTGCATTATTAATAGCGATTGATTTTTTTTTCTGTTGTAAGTAACTATTTTTATGTATTTATATAAAATCAATGAATATGTTATTTTTGTTTTTTATAGAAAAGTTTCAAGGATTTTCTATTATGCAATTTTTCAAATTTCAGAAAATTATTGTTAAATTGAAAAATTTAATTTGAACTTGTTTGTAAAGCTTCATAAAAGATTAAACAATCAAATTGTTCAATACTATGTGTGCAAACGTCAGATCAAGTAGTATATGTATTCAGTTATTAACTTGGTGTAAATATTGAGTTTGTTTATTGTACCTGCGTTTTAAGAACCTTGCTCTTTTCATGGCCATTTCTTTTTTCAGCAAAATGTATGTCACTGTTAAAGCTTTGATGAAAAATGCAAACTTTTCTAATCATAAATTTTAAATAAGTATAAAAATATTACTATTTTGATTTAATATTGTAATTTATCTGTTACCTTTTTTGTTTAATTTGATGACTAAAAAATGTCTACGTGCAATCTTTCCACTTTAATTGCGTAATTTGTTGACGGTTTCATAGTTCTATTCTTTTTTTTTTTTTTGAATGATTAAACAACGTAATTTAATTTTTTTAAACTATGTTCAGTGTACCTAAATCCATACATTATTACAACATTACTGAAATCTTAGTTATATGCTCAATTTAAAGAAAAAAAAATCAATTGGTTATTAAAGTCTCTTTGTTTTTCTTCCTTCTTTTTTTGGCTATTGTTCTTTCTCTTCCATCATACAGCAGTCAAAAAAGGAGAAGTATAACTACACCCTATACAGATTGTACGTAGTACGATGCAAAAGTTCGGGGACAAGCTGTATAAAATCTTACCCAGAATAGTTCACATTACCGAAGCACATTCACCTTCAAAAGGTCGCCTTAAGGGACTATGTACTTCTGCCAGTGTTCATATAACTTTTGGAAACACTCCTGGAAGCCATTTTTTGCTACCTTCTATGATGCAGCTTCATCTTCTCCTGACGGAAAAAAGCGGCGTCTATGCAAATGTTTTTTTGCTGGGAACGGGTAAAAGTCACACGGAGCTAAGTCTGACGAAACGTTATGTTATTTGTTTGTCATATCAGAGTATTGACCAATCGAACCGTGCATCCTCAACATGAAAGTCGCCTTCTTCCCCACGATGAAGTTAAAGCAGCAGCATAAGAGGCCTTACAGGAATTTGCGAAAAATGTCTTCCAGAAGTGCTTCTAAAAGCTATACGAACGTTGGCAGAAGTGCATAATCGTTCAAGGTGACTATTTTGTAGATAGCTATATGCTTCGGTAATGTGAACTATTCAGGGTAAGGTTTTATACAACTTGTCCTCGAACTTCTATATCATACTACGTTCGTATGAGTTTTCAATTTACTATTTCATAACGTTTTTGAGTGACGCAAGTTTACGCGCATGAAGACATCACAAGAGAATTTGCGATAATTAACTGAGGAGGCGTTCAAAATGGATATTTGGTTATCTATATATTCTTAGGTACATATGCATGTACAGATGTGCCGAAAAAACTTGTGAAGTATAAATTTGGTGATAGTAAAATAGAAATTTAGGTCGAAATCTGTTTTTTTTTTTTTTTTTTTTTTTTGTGATTACAATTCTTTATTCGTAGAAAGGAAGTAAAGTGAAAAATGAATCAATGATCCTTTAAATCCCCGACAATCTTATCAATTTATTTCTGTTTGATTTTTTTTTTTTTTTTTTGCCATCGGCAATCGGCCATTTGGAGGAAAACAATCGGCCGTCTTTGAACAATCGGCCAACAATCGGCATCTGCCCATCGGCCAAAAAATGCCATCGGTCGAGCCTTAAATATCATCTCTATATTCTAATGAGATGGTCTTTTTGAAGTTAGAGTATTAAAACCTCATTTCATTTATCCCAACTGAACCTAATTGTGTTAAATGTCAGTTTGGTATTCAAGTTCAAGACTACATAAAATATTCAACCAAATGCTTCTCGCTAAAAATGGTAAGAAAATTTAAATTAAAATACATATATTTTTTTACTTTACAATAAAATTTCTGTACTCTAATCAGATGGCCATTTTGAGGTTAGAATATCTCACTTTATTTATGCAACTGAGCCTACTTGTGGTAAATGTCAGTTTGGAACACGAATTTAAGAATACATAAAATATTTAATTAAAACCTTCGCACTAAAAAAATGATAAAAAAATTCAATTTTAAAAGATATATTTTTTATAACAACAAAATCTCTGTACTCGAACCAGATTACCGTTGTGAGGTTAGAATATTGAAACCTCATTTCAGTTACACTAACCAACCCTCCTTGTGTTAAACGTCAGTTTGGTACTCAAACTTGCGAATACATAAAATATTCGATTAAAACCTTCCCATTAAAAATGGTAAAAAAATTCAAATATTAAATTAACGGTAAATACCTGCTTTCTTGCGGATTGTATCTTATGCTTTTGTAAAACTAAAAAAAGCAAAGTCTGAAAGGATTTTGCGTGCCACTACATAAAATCTTCTACAAGCAACAAAAAATTCCTATTCGTATTCTTCGACGTGTTTAAAAGATAAAATACTGCATCGTAATTCATGTATGCAGACGGTTCTCCAAAATGTTACTTCTCCCGCAATCGAATGTTAGAGAGCAATCGACTAATTTTAAAATGGTGCCGCGGGGCAAACTTCATTTTTGCAGATTCCCTACTGCTCGTAGCACCATGTTTTTTCGTTTTCTTGAGAACAAAACTTAGAATCTTAGAACTCAGTGAAATAAAAAGCCCCAGGAAAAAGTGGTCCTGCGGATCTCAAGTTCTGATATTAAAAAATCATTTAATGAATCTAAAACTAAATTTTCTGTCCCGAACGAAAACGAGTTGTAAATTAATTTTATTATTTTTTAATTAAATTATGCTGCTTCTTAGCAGATGATTTGCATGTATGAGTTTTTTTATCGAAGTGCTTCTATGTACAAGTTAAGCACAATTTCTGTACGCTATGTCAGATGTGGATAAAATAACGTGGAAATTTGTGTTATTTAGCAAATAGAGCGTTTGAGACTTTTTGAAACCTAAATGTTTTTGACGGTATTTTAGTCTTAATTTCATGTTTCACCCCTTCTCGCTTTTTGCACGTAACAGAGCTTTGAATTTGACCTTTTTTTTTTTTTTTTTTTTTGACTGGTAAACTGTATAACTCCTATTATTAACTTTAACCTTTAATACAGTTAACGCATTTTTAATGAATAATACTTTACAAATACTTAAATGTAGTGACGTTTCTACTTCAAAGTTAATCAAATTTTACTACATACATCATTACTTAGAACAGTGTTCTACGAACAAAAGAAGTTGTTTTGAATTTTTAAAACAAAGTAGTAAATGAAACGTGGTACTATGGTAAAAGTAGTAAATGAAAAAACATCTTTTACCATACTATATTCGAGGTAAAAAGTGTGAAAATTCCTATTACTTCATTAAACTTCTTAAACACTCTTTTTATAGTTATTGTCACTATTATTATCATTATTGTAAGTTATGAAAACGAATTTCCTTTACATTAAGTAACTACTGAAAATTCTTTGAGCATTTCTTTTATCTTACTAATATGTTAAGAGGCTAATTTTTTCTCTCTTTACTTTTGTACAAATCTTCATAATTCTTTTTTAAAAGGGTATTCATTTTCTTAACTATAATGTTAAGAGCAGATTTCAAATCATTTTATGCATTATTTATTTCCTTAAAATTATCGGAACTTTTTCTTTTAGCACAGAGGGTTTTGTTAAAAAAAATACCTCAATGCATACACAATTCCTCAAAAGTTTTGAAGGAAGATGTACCTTATAATGAGACTTTTCTAACAGAGTCCATCAATTATCTTCAAAAATGTTAAAACAGCCTCAAAAGAATTGTTTTAGAAGATCAAAAATATTTTACACATTATTCAACTTTTCAAAATTTTCGATATTTTGGCCTTTGTCATAACTTTCGCATTGATGTTAATTTCGGAAAAAGAGGGGGGGGGGGGAATGTTGCCCAGTGACCTGTCAAGTAGAAGTTCCTCTTTTATTACTTCTACTAGAAAATCGCCCGTCAAGGTATGACGGGTGAAAATTGCTTCTACATTTGACCGAAGCCATTGCCTGCTTGTTGATATTTTGATTGTTGAAATTTATCCTGAATTCCAGTGTATTCACCCTAAACTCCAGTAGGTAGCGTTCATTGTTGACCTCTTTTTTGTTTCTTCATTCTCCTAAAATGAGTCTTTCTATTAAACCAATTAAGTTACCAAACTCAGTTCAGCCTCTTCAAAATAAAGAATTTCTCTGCATGTCAAACATTAAAACCAAAATAATATTATCAAATTATCATGTCGTGGAGCGAGTTTCATTGTTGATGACGTCAGGAGCGTCACTCGATCATTGACTATTATATATATCAGGATGAGTGCAATATTTTGTTCTTTAGACATATGCGCGTGTAGGTGTATTCAGAAAGTTCTATTTATATTTCTTCTTCATATTTGACTTGTCGGAAGTTTTCTACTAGCAACGCCTGATATACTATGCATATTTTTTTTCTAAGGACTTTAAAGAGTTAAAAACACCCTCCTAGTCATGTTTAATGCAATTGTCAATCTGTCGTCATAATTGCTAAGTTAATGTCAACTTTAGAAAAATATAGAAAGAAGCTTTGCTTAAAGAAGCTAGTGAGAAGCCTTTGCTTCTCACTGCCTCATATGTACCTTGTGGGATGAAAACAGTGCCGTTGATATCTTTACTTAAATACAAGTACGAATATTCAAAACTAACCATTCAATAGCCATTTTATATTTGACTTTGGCACATAGTAATGATTTTGTTGCATTTTCTGTAAAGCTTTAGAAAATTGTTAGCGTACTTTTTTTTTTTTTTTTTTTTTTTTTTTTTTTAAATTATGATTGTTCTATATAGAATTTCCGAAGTGCCGAGATTCTATAAAGATTAAAACTATTTCTATCAATGGGGGGGAGGCAAACTAGCAAATGAAACTTTCGCGATAAGAGCTCTAACCATATATCGTTCTAGAATTCGCTGCGCCCTAGATAATATCGCATCTGACAGCGAAACAAAACAACGAGAACTTTTTTCTTGAACTGTTCTTGAGATAAAAAGTTGGGAGATTCGGAAGGAGAAACTCAGTACTTTACTTAACGAGGTGAAATTAGAGAGAACAAAAGATTAGGGAAGAAGGGGAAAAATGAAATTCTATCTCTCGGGGATAAATACCTTAAAAGATGGGAATCAAATTGCTCACTATAAATCAACGAAAGTGGCTTCAATATTATTGGATTCTAGAGACGCTGAAACAAGAGACAATTGCCAGACGTTTAAGAAAGTCTTGGAACTATAGATGAATTGCTTCCTTGTTTCAACATTTGGTGAGAGATTTTTTTTCTGTCGTTAGTGGTCTATGTCAAGTACAACGGGATGTCTATTCTGACTCTTTTTTTTATGAATTGGCAGGTTTTTTTTTTTGGGTCTGTGACTTAATTACTTGTCACACATTTGTTATTTCTAAAGAGAACCTGATTTTCACCTGATTTTAAATGAAACAAGAGACAATTTCCAGATGTTTAGGAAAGTCTGTACATTTTTTCTCTGCGTGCCTTATTATTCACTCTGCAGTACTTCACTCTAGAGCCGCTATATAGATAGGCCGGCGCATCAGCTTAAATTTAGCCATTTTGGATCGGATTTTTCATTGTTGCGGAGCAAGGGTACAAGAGAAAATTACGGGTTTTTCCAAATTAGCCAAAAATAATATTTTATTTAAATAATAATTCACGTACTGTCTAACCACGGATTGTATGGAAAGGTAAACAGCGGGTTTACACGCGGAAATGGAAGCATCTATAAGTTTTCAGGGATGTCAGATTTTGCAGATGTATGTTAGCCTCTGAATTAAGCAGAATCTCGTTCAAATGAGCGGAATACGCGCATAAAATTTTTATTTTTCCCCTCATTCAGATGGAGTCGTCTTAACTGGATGCTTGCCAATTTCATACAATCCGTGGTCAAACAGTACTGCTAATAATTGTTCCCAGTGAAAACTCAACTAACGCGATAACTTGCCAGAAAAGATAACTACGCAAAAACGCGCTCCGATCCAAAATGGCTGAACTTAGCTGATGCGTCCACTCCATATAAAAATGTCAATCACTTTTGAAGACACTTGCACATTGATGTTGTTGATAACATGTTTAATTTTCTGCTTACGTTTTTGCCCTGTTCATGGTTTTCTGGTTTAAGACTTTTTATGAAATATAGGTTCTAAGTCAATTAGAACGTTTTTTTCAAATTTTCGAGCTATGTCGCTCTTGACGGAGTGCAATTTATTTAAAGCCAACTTATGTAAGCTTATGAGTAAAATATTCTTACTCTTTTTTTTTTTTTTTTTTACGTTTTCCTGTAGTATTTTATCTAAGGATAGCGAATTCCCGGTTCCTTAACTAGTTATTTTTTTAGTACGTTTCCATGTACAGTAGTGAAAAAAATGATGCTCAATGTGTGATAGTTTTCTTTTTTTTTTCGGATTTAGAACTTTAAAAATTGTTAACTAGCTATTTTAAAATTGATTTTTATCAAAAGTATGATATGTTTAACTTTTGATAAACGTTTGACTTGTTTAAAGTGTGCTTGAAACTAATCAGAAAGTCTTAGTAACACCCTAAATCAAATTATTCTATTTTTTATTTTAAAGATCCGTGAATGGCGTCGAGAATTCAGCCAAAATCATTCCAATTTCCTTCATGCCAACAAAGAAAGCTTAAAAAGTTCTTGTTGTGTTCAAATAAAAATGTCCGCAGAAATAATTAGTTTTCGCTTTAGAGAATTGAGGAATTAAATCGGCTGTGGCAGGGAGATTTTTATAGAAGCTAAGCAGTTTCAATTAATTTTGTTTTATATTTAGTCTCTCTATAAATGAAAAAAAAAACATCTCAACCCAACAATAAAATTTTCTGGCGGAAAATTTGTGCTACTTATGAATGAGTGCCAAAATATTCTTTTAATAAAAAAAAATAATTACTGGTAGAACTCTGTTTTAATTTATTGAATTTTTCACTTTTCAACTCACATCCTAATTAAATTTATCCTAATTAAATCTTTGGCGTTGACAGTACTTACAGAAAGAGTAGGAATAATGTCATTTATCTTTAGCTTTTAATTATACGCGCGTTTGTTATCATCTCTTACTTTATAGCTTTAAAATACATGTCACGTGACCTCCATTTGCACCTCGTTTCTAGAAAGCTTAAAAAGGTTACTGAAAACATTAATTTATTTTACCATGCTTAATGAATTGACTAGTTTCATTTCTCTTTTTCTGAACAGTGAATATGGAAAATGTAATGTGCATTTTAACTTATAAATTGCAATCTTTGACTTTAAGGAATTTCTTCTGGAAGTGTTTCAAGTATGGGGACGAGTTTTATCTGTGATAAATTTAAATGTGTTTCTGAACAAGATATTCATTTGTTAAGTTTTTTTCCCTACAAGGGTTGAATTTTTAATTCTTACCGAAATTGGGTGGATGAAGAGTAGCAAAGTTTTTAGAAAGTACATTAGTGATCAATCAATTTTTATCAGTTTTAGCAATTCAGAAGTTGAATCGCATCTGTGTTTCATGTTATTGCACTTCTTAACATGTTTCTTTCTTCTTCTTCTTCTTTTTTTTTTTTTTTTTTTTTTTTTGAGCAATCTCATTGCTTATTGTTCTCATTTGACTGTTTTTGGCGTCCTATGATTTTATTCCCCCCCCCCCCCGCCTTCCTCTGCAGCACCACCGTCGACCAACCTCACGATGCTACTCCTCTAGCGAAAACCGTCTCCAACGGCGCGTCCATATCCTACACACACCTGGACACACACACGCCTACATACACACACCTAGACACACACACGCCTACACACACACACGCCTACACACACACACGCCTACACACACACACACGCCTACACACACACGCCTACACACACACACTCCTACACACACACACGCCTACACACACACCCACACACACATACCCACACGCGCACACAAACGCACACACACAAACACACACGCCTCCATTCGCACTCACACTCGTGATTGCGAAAAGCAGAATTTAAATTCAAGATGTCAAAAATCTTTTTTTTTTTTTTTTTTTGTATGCACTTATTACGTTTCAAAAAGTACGAATGCCTCGTACGGGTCAGGTAGTTAAAACTAACTTAATGAACTAATGCCATATATTAATGTAACTTTTTGCTAATACAGGGGTGCCTCCCCCTAAGAGCAAGGGCTCAACCCCCCCCCCTTGAATGTCACAAAGACATCCCCCCCGCAAAAGCAGGAGCCCCAAAAAAAGTGAAAAATACCCCTCAAAACACCCCCCTAAAAAATTTAATGGCACAATCTGCGCCATGACCCTCTCCCCCCCTCCCCTAGGTGTGCACCCCAGGATAATTCACAGTTCTAGAGCATGAATACACCGCCTTGCGAGGATTTAAGTAATTTGCCTAAGAGGTGAAACATTACAATTTTGTGTAGGCGTTGGACAAGTCATATCTAACTTAAATGGATGAGGTCTTGACTTTACCTCCTTCCAAAGACAGCGGTATCTTTTATAGTTAATTCAAATTGCGAATTCGCAGTGTTCTTGAGTAAAAAAACATATTATATTTTGAATAATGGTTTTACATTGAGTAAAAAAGTAATTGTATTCACATGACATATTTTTTAAAGAAATTATTATACTTTCTCTTCATATAAAAAATTATAAAATTCAAGATTTGTTTTTATTTTTCTTTTCATCTCATTTGGATTTTTTTTTTTCTAAAATTTGTTTTTTTTACGAATTACCAATAACGTTAAAGTACAAGAGGTTAAACAGAAATGAACTGAGAACACTTATTCAATATGCAATTGTTTTTTAAGCCGACTCTTTAAAAAAATTAATAAAATAAAAAAAAACTATACCGTTTTAAGCCGATATAAAAAGAATCTTTTTCGAAGAAATGTATACGTTGAATCAATTTGTTTTCCAATTTTAACGGGATACAAAAGGCTGAATTGATGCTTAGTTCGCGTTGTGTTTGGAATTAGTTATTTAATTAAGAAAACTACCCGGCGCAAATCTAAATTAGATTTTCTTGTTGCCATAGTAACCAAATTAAGACATTTTTTCGGAGAACTTCTAGAAGTTAATTCTCCTCTTACTGTTACTACTAATTGAGAATCGATTGAAAAGAACAATTCGCGAACTGTAATCGTCAAACAAAAGGGAATAACGCCTGAAATTTATTCACTTTAATTTCAAATGTTTTAAATATTATCGTATTCGTTCCATTTAAATATGCTCAAAGCTGAATAATGAGAAAAATGCTTTGAAATTTGCATTATTCAGCTGAATAAATATGCGATTTTCAATTCTGCGTCTTCTAATTTCCTGATGTGTTTTATTTTCGGCGTCATTAAATTGAAAATATAATTATTATTGCTTGTAGGTTTAATCAACATTTATTAAGCGACATGAATTTTGTTTTTGTTAGAATGCTTGTCTGATGGAAGAAAGTTATTTGATTTAGAAATTGGATGCGTGGTAAAACCTGAAAATTATATTTATGCTGTCTTTAACATTTGAGAAATGTTTTACGTTGAGTTTGAGCAATTCATTCGGATGCTTGGAAGTTAAATGTTGTGCCAAATTGAACGTTTATGCACTTTAAAATATTTATAACAGTATTTATTTGTTAAACCATTTTTATTACAAAATAAACGCTTTCTAGTTGTTAAAAAAAATTAAGAAAAATAGGTATCCTTTATAATAAAAAAAATTTTTTTTACCTATAGTCGATAAAAATTTTCACCGTCAATTAGGCTTTCACTTTTTAAAACATTTAAAGTGAGTTTTAATTCCGTCTTCAGATAACACTTTGAAAACCCTCACATAATTATGATTTCTGAGGATATTTTTAAGCTAGAGATGTAAGAGAATTTTTTCAAATGTAATACAGAATCCGACTTACGCGAGGAATGCGTTCCAAGAACCCTCGCGTAAGTCGAAATTTCGCTTTGGGGAAAAACGTGTGTTCAGAATATTTTTATAAGCATACCCAGTTATTTTAGACATTTGTAAACACCCCCCTCTCCCCATTGTTTCAACCCATTTCTTAACTATATATCACAGTATCTTTTGCAAAGAACTGGCTTTTTACTATATTTTATATTTTACTATATTATACCGAAAAAGAGTTATTATTTAACATAAATTATGGTTATGAAACACAAAATCAATGATGAATAGGAGAGAGGAAGACATAAAACAAAAAAGTAAGGTATTTACATTAAGTACATTAGAGTATTACAATAGCACAGAACAGTAGATATAGTAAACTTAATTATAATTTTAAAAAATGAAGAAAAATGATAGTTTATGCAGAGCGATGAGACTCTTATCAGTCTTCTGAGAGCGCATGCCCGTCAAGAAACTCGTCAGAAGAAGAGGACAAAGATGAGAGTAATGGTTCATCTTCGGCATTATTAGTATCATCCCGGGGGGTTTTCGGTGGATCAGTCATCTTTATCACTAAGGATGTTATCTTTGGTTGCCTTAATTTTTCCTTCTCTAAAGCAAGTAAACTGTTGTAAGGAGCTATAGCAGACGCAAGGTGTTTAGCGGAGGTAATGGAACGCATTATATTCGAATCTTGCGTCTCCGACAGTTTTAGCATTTCTCTTGCGTATGTGCTCATTTTGTTAGGGACTTCAAAATTCAGTTCTCTCAGCTCCCTTTCAAGCTCTTCTTCTTCGCTTTCCTTCCTCACTTACAGATTTAACAAATTCTGCGAGTGCAGTATCCCCCCCCCCCTGACACAGTTTTGCCATGGCAGTCGATGAACTAGCTCGTTTATATCCTCTTCCTTCATATCAGAGAAGCCCTCTCCACCCAGGTGCTTCACCAACTCCAATGCCTTTTCAACTGCTTCACGGTAAATGTCTTCAGGAGTAAAGCCTTTACGATAATCGGTCGACGTTTCTTCCAACTTTCATTGGTTGTCTGTGTTTCCATGACTTCTAATTATGTGCCCATGTTTTGCAGTGCAAAGGCAATTGTGTATTGCTTCCAGTACTTTTTCAGGTTGAAATTTTTCACACCGTTCATTGCTTGCACAAGGTTTTAGAGACACTCCCTAGTATAAAGAGATTTAAATGCCTTAGTAATAACGCTTGGAAGCCATTCTAATTTATCAACGTTCATATGTAGAATGAAATTCAAAGTAAGGAATCGGAGCGGTTATGTGTATAAGGGTAATGGGTCAAAACTTCGCGGTCGAAACTTCGCCAGACAATACTTCGCCGCCAAAACTTCGCGTGGACAAAACTTCGCCAGACAATACTTCGCCGCCAAAACTTCGCGTGGACAAAACTTCGCGGAGTCAAAACTTCGCGTGGACAAAACTTCGCGTTGACTAAACTTCGCGTGAACTAAATTTCGCGTGGACTAAACTTCGCTCGGTCAAAACTTCGCGTGAACAAAACTTCACGTGGTCAAAACTTCGCGTGAGCAAAATTTCGCGTGGTCAAAACTTCGCGTGGTCAAAACTTCGCCTGGACAAAACTTCGCGCATTCAAAATTTCGTGCCCACAGAACTTTGCACAAACAAAACTTTGTGCGTGTCTAAAATACGTGTGTGTCTTTACGCGTCTAAAAAAAAACTTCTTAAAAATAATTTTAGTTTTAATGTGAAAAAAATCTTTATATTACATATACAATCGACGCTCGTTATGACGACCACACATTATAAAGACCATTCCATTATAAGGACTAGTGGTAAAAGTCCCAACTTTATCCCTACATAATCTATATTATATTTGCTTTCGGTAGAACGACCGTTCTGTATTGCTTAATCCAATATAGCGACCGAGTCCAGAGGTAACTAATAACGGTTTCCTAGTAGAACATTTTTGCAACCTGAAATGACCTGAAATGATGAAAAATTTGTGATCATTCAATTTCTCGCTCGAATGGAGAGGTGAGCGAATTATGAGTAACACCGCGGAAAGCAAGTTGAAAGGGGAAGGGGGAGGGATAGCTTCTGAATTTTATTGACAAATTTTGAAAAAACTAGTATGAAATAGGATTAGGAATAAATAATAAAAAAAATTAAAATGAAATACAAAATTTTTTATCATCAAAAATTTTTCAGTTAGTTAGCTATAGAACATTAAATTGTTATTATCAAACCAATTAATCGTTTTTTTTCGAAAAGTGATCAATTAATCTTAATTTAATCTTCAAATTTATTACTTCATTAACTTGATATACTTAAATTCATTTAGGATTTACACAATTAACTTGCAATCAAGTAATTCATTATGAAAAATTATTTTTTTATGTAGTGTGTGTCCAATTTGTTCCTAGAAATCATTAAACAATCCCCCCCCCCCCAAAAAAAGACACGTTTTTACTTGTTTGCTAAGTTTATATGATATGTTTATTGTCATTGTTATGAATGCCGGAAGTTCTGGATAGGCGAAATTTTAGACACACGAAGTTATGGATCGGCAAAATTTTAGACATACGAAGCAATGAATCGGCGAAGTTTTGTGCACGCGAAGTTTTGACCACGCGAAGTTTTGACCGCGCGAAGTAATGGATCGGCGAAGTTTTGGCCGTGAAGTTTTGACCCCAAACCGTGTACAAGTAAACTAATTTAAAGCTAAGAACTTCCGTTTTCAGTGATGTTAAAGGGACGAAAGTCCATTCACGGAAACCAATATTTAGTTTCAACGAATTCCAGGCGAGCAATTTGCGTCCGTAATAAAAAATTAATTTTCCATAAAAACTCGCGTTATAGCCATTTCGCGTGAGTCTAATCACGTTGTAGCGGGATCCGACTGTACGTACTTTTGAATTTTAGAACATTTGCGCGAAACATTTTTTTTACTATCAGAAAATATTTTTAAGTATCACGCATGCAATTCCGGTTTCACAGAATATTAAAAGGCATCGAAAGATAAATTTTGAATAACACAGAATCATTTTTCAGTGTGATCTATGTTTTTGAATTTTAGAAAATATTTTAAAGCAGCCGTGCCCGACCTACGGCCCCGGGTCTCATAAATCCCGTAAAGCTTACCCATGTGGCCCGTTATTTTGTTGAATGTTACAAACTGAAAATCACGATTAGTCACAATTTGGAACCAAATATTCCGAAATTACTCTCAAGGAAACAAATGCAACTAATAAACGAGGAATCAAATAATGACAATAGCAATTCTTGGTTTATAACTTTAATAAATTTTCGACGTTTCACCATGTTAATTAAGATTTTTTTTTTTAATATTTTGAAAGTTTATTCATGTTCTGGTTTGCGAGAATCATTTTAATATGAGGTGTGGCCCTCGAATGAAAAAAGCTTGGGCACCCCTGTTTTGAAACTTCGGAAACGTTTTTAAATTTCAGATAGTAATACAGGGCTGCGGAGTCGGAGTTGGGCTGATTTTGGGGGGTGAAGGAGTCGGGAGTCACAGGTTTCAAATTCCAAGAGCTGGAGTGGGAGTTATGAGGGCTGATGATGGGGGAAAGAAGTCGGATAGGGGAGTCGGTGTCGAAAGCTGTAAATTTCCCGGAGTGGGAGCCGGAGTCAGTCATTTTCCGTCCGACTCCGCAGCCCTGGAATAATATTTCAACTCCCTTATTCTCGTGTAATTTTGCACTTCGTGATAAAACTATATTAATTAAATTATCTTTTATGCGTGTGCGTTGTTTCCTTTTTTATTGGACCGTTTTGCTGGCTGTTTTGAAGATTAAGAAAGCATTATTAGTAATTTGATTTCTACGTACCAAAGCGCCTAACTAATCGGAAAATCACTCTTTCTTCTCTCAGATACTGCTATTCCTTTTCAAGAACTGTATTTCAATGTGGAACCTGTTGACGTCGTTGCTGTCCGCGATGGACCTGTCCTCCTGAATTGCTCTGCCAGCGGGCCTTCGCCTCCCATCTACGACTGGAGGAGGGACGGATCACCTGTTCACGTCGTTGGAGACACTAGAAGGTAGGAATACAAACAAATATTGATATACAGTAAACTCCAGGTTTTCCGCGGAATTATGCCGCACAAGTGCCGCGATAATAAAAAAAAAACGCGGATATACCGTAGAAAGGCTAAAAAGAGGATCGAATAAGGTAAAAGCTGTTCTTCCTCAAAAACTAGGCTCTATTGATGCATAATTCTTTCTATAAACAGTGAAAGTGAAAGATGATTGCACGTCTTAAAATGATTATTTTCTCTCTAATTTGCGATTTTTACTCTCCGACAAGCATCTAATACATAAGACGCTTTTTAGTCTTCAGTAAATTTAATTTTCCTCACCTGCTTTAAAAAATCCTCTTTCCACCACTCAAACTTGACGCATGCATAAGATTTTCTTCTTCCTACTGACTCTTAAAACCATTAAGATATTCAAACGTCATCAAAACATGATCATATCCTTTTAAAGCCGCATGTTTCAAGTGGGTTTTACGACAAGGAAAAGAAACCCTCATTTTCTGCCTCCGTGCATTTCACCTATTTAAAAAATCTGTTTTCGCTTAAAATCATTCAAAACAACAAAAGCAAAGCAAAATGCACATTGAGAGCTGATATTTAAATGCTGACTTTTCCCAACGTAAATTTTAACGATTTGCAGACAGAAGAAAGATTCATGAAAGAAATATTTCCTTAAATTTCTTTCTTTTGTGAGAAATTACGCTTTTGAAGCATCATCATTAAACTTTACGATTTTTTAAGAGCCGCCTAAAAAGATTCTTGCTTGGTATCTGACGTGCTTTTGTGGGTAGTTTATTTTTTGTAAAAATTGTGAAATTTTGAAAATATTTTACCACTGCTTAAGATTTAAAGCAGACGCATTTTTTTATTATTATTATTATTTAAAGGTATTGGATGATATGAAAGGCATTCGAAAATAGTAATAAAACTTAGAAATTATGTAATATTTCAGTTTTTATCTAAATAAAATTTTTAATAACGTTTCCTTTCAGCATTTTGGTGGTCCAAGAAACACAATGAGAAAAATGAGGACACTATTTTCAATTAAATTTCTATTTTTAATATGAAACGCATGCATTTATGTAAATACTTTTATTAATATAACGGGGGGGGGGGTTTTGTTATGTTTTGTTTGATTTATTAGTTGTGGTAGTTAAGTTTTAATTATTTTAAAAAGTCGCTTTTTATGAGTTTTATTTGCTTAAATATTGTATTCTGGATTATGTTCTTGTAAAACCATCGACTATTCCAAACGTCAGTACTCTCATTCCCAAATTTTGAGAAAACGCAGATTGTAGCCTGAAACAATCCCCCGAAAACTCTTTCATTCTATTAAAGCAGCAGAAATAACGTAATATCAAGCATAATTGTGTTTTATTTAATTGCAATCAGAATTTTCATTTCATTCCTCCACAATTGCTTTTTCAAGCCTTTTTGAGTTTTTTATAATACTAAAAAAAGCACTTTCGTAGACTATAACTAAAATAGTGGTTGTATTTATTTCGTGATGAAAGATTCACGCACACTGAGTTACTTTAATAAAATTGCAGTTTTAGTCAAAAATTCAACTATTATTCTATTTCCTTTTTGAGCAATAACGATTGCTTATTGTTCTCACTTGACCGTCCTTGATGTTGTGGTTCCTTTTTCAGCTTGGACCAGGAGTCTCTGCAGCACCACCGCCCACTGGTGCGGCTCCTCTGGTCCTGAGCACTGTCCCCCGGAATCTACTTCTGCTGGGCGGTGGCGTCCATGTCCTAAGCACGCATGCACATACACGCGCACACATGCGCGCGCCTTTACACACGCCTACGTGCACACATGTAAGCCTACACACACACACACACACTCAACTAGACACACGTAACCACCCAAGAGGAGGGATATGATTGGGAGGGGGAGCCGTTTCTAGAAACAACAACTCCAATGAGTAGGATCTTGTCACAACCCGTGATGGCGAAAAACATAATTTGAATTCAAAGTTTCAGAATTCGTGTTGATTGGGGGGAAGTGGGTCACAGGTCTTTTATCTTATTTTTTTCCCTTTATTTTTAGGTCAATACTGTCCAATGGCTCTCTTTTCATCAAGCAGGTGCACCACACGCGAAATGAACGGCCGGACGAAGGAATGTACCAGTGTGTGGCGACAGTCAAAGAAATCGGCACAATTGTCAGCAAGCCAGCAATGTTGCAAGTTGCAAGTAAGTGATCCAGCTCTTGCTTGCTCTTTATAAATTGCAGAAAAAAAATACGCTCCTTACTACAAGGATTTACTTTTTTAATCGGGTTACTTTAAGACTGATGGAAATTATAGCAAGAGTGTTCACTCCTTCTCATATTTCAAGTTCATATTTTAATTAAGTTTTGAAAACTTACAAGTATTAACCTTTAGACAGGTCAGTTAAATGATATAATAGATGAAAAGTTACATACTTTATCTAGTTATTATATGAAATAACTAATGATCGACGGTTCAAGTCAAAAATAAGCAATTTCAAAGTTATTTTATTCATTAACTTTTCATAAATAGCTAAAATGTATTGAAAAATACGCACACACGTCATTTCAAAGCAACTATCAGTGGTTCAAAGTTGACCGTAAGCAGCTAGAACTAATAAATAAGATAAATAAATACCTTTGTGTTGAACAGTAAAGTAAGAAATAACAACGTCAAAAAAGCACAAATTGCATATTACAGCAGATACGTGTTTCGTGCAACCGTACAGCAGATACCTTTTTCAATGCAAAAAGGAATGAGCTTCTGGATGAAAAGACATCCGACAATCTTTTCATCCATAAGCTCATTACTTTTTGCATGGAAGAAGGCGTTCTCTGTAACGCCGAAACACGTGTCTGCTGTAATATGCAATTTGTGCTTTTTTGACGTTGTTATTTCTTACTTTACAGCTAGAACTGGTTCAAAGAATTTTCGAGTGCCGTATTTCATACTTTAACTATCAAGAAATCGTTATTTTGCAGAATACCTATGGTTAGGGCCAGGGACGGATACAAACTACTATTTTAGGGGGTTCATGCTAAAGAATGCTCCTCCAAACCCCCCATAAACGAAACAACGGTTTTGGGTCTGAAAAATTTCTGAAGTGACGATATAAAGCGTCAAATCGGGCTAGGAATAAGGCACCCAATAGGGCATAACGTTGTACATTAATTTTATAAGCAATGAAAAGAAAAAGTATATTTCAAATACTTTCAAAAATAATTAATGAATATTGAAAAGACAATTGAAATCGTTTACATTTTATTCATAAAGTGTTTTAACACAATATGGATGGATATTATTGTCGACGGTTTAAGAGGGGTCATAACCCCATGACCATCCCCTTGTATCCGAAACTGGTTGGGGAGAACCTAACCAGGAACTGTCACAATACTGTGATTTTGATCTTCATAGCCTTTACAATGCTGCCAAGTTAGGTTTGCCCCAACCTCAGTTAAATCGTTGAATTCAACAATTGTATGCACATTAACTAACTTGTCTATCGTTGGGTCGAACCTAACCTAGCAGCATTGCGAAGGCTACGTTCCTAATCACCGCATTACGGAGCTGTCAGGTTAGCTTTGCCCCAACTATAGTTGTTTCATGAAAAGCCTAGTTATTCAATGAAATAACGGATTTCGCTTTTTAACACTAAATTATGCTCAATATTTAAATATAAAATTTAGATTACATTAATTTTTGTTTTTATAACATCTTCAACGCATTAAAAACAAATTATCTATTTCAGACTTGCCAAGGTTCGACGAACAGCCCCAAGACGTGACGGTTTACCCCGGACAGACGGCTTATTTTCCGTGTTCGATTCAGGGACACCCCTCTGCTGTTATCAAGTGGCTTAAAGACGACAGACTTCTGCGACTGGAAAAAGATCGAATTACCCTCTTGCCTAGCGGTGCCTTGGAAATCACGCGAGTTCAGACTTCGGACAGTGGCATTTACAAGTGCAACGCGTCTAATGTCGAAAGACACAGGATCAGTGCAACCGGGACGCTTACTGTCAGCTTAGATTACGGTAAGTTAGAAGTTTGTTTCTGGATGCGGCGAGGCCTTGGTGGCTCGATTGACAAAGCGCTGGCCTCGTAATTAGAGAGTCGTGGGCTCAATGACTGCCGGTCAAAAATCCTCGTGAACGATATAACAATGGTGACTGATTCGTGGTAAATCAGCCGAATTCACAAAGTTCTCCAAGTTCCCATTCCAAATCAATACCTTGGGGGGTGCTGGATCCGGGGGCTGCTCTGCTCCTGGTCTGGATCAAAGAATAGATTTGTCTTCAGGAGTGTAGCAGTAAGTAATTACATGGGTCTGAAAGTGTAGTGTAGGGTAAAATGTGGCGCAGTATAAGGGCTTTCTAAAATTGAACAGAATGTTATTTGGTTCGCATATCATCAAAACTCATCTGACGAGAAAATAATGAACGCATCAAACAACTTTAGAACTGTAGGGGGGGGGATAATTTTTTGCTTTATGGACCTAAAAGGTACGTCAGGGTCTGACAAATCCCAGGCGCCAGGTCATCTGGTCAACTAAAAAAATATGTTGGCAACTAGTTCTTTTAGAATAAGAATTTTTTAGAAAACATGATGCTTTAAATTTTCTCAAACTCTGAGAAGTCTTTTTTGGCACCTGAACTTTTTTCCTGGATCTTAATATTTCGCAGTTTTTGTTGGCATTCGATTAGAATTCATCATGACTGAATAAAAAATTATGATACCTTTCGGTTCAAATCTCAAACGAAGCTGCTTAATCTAATCAGCAATATATTTATTTAATGACGCTGCCCAAGATCCGTTTTTTCTGCAAAACCAGGGGTGAAACAGAAGTGTGTGTTGATTGCGTTTAAGTATTTAAAATCATTACGCAAATTAACTTTGTTCTGAATTTTTAACATTAATAACATACATCATGTTTAGGTGTAAATTAAAATAAGGCTAAGGACGAAACTTCAGTCTTTAAATGCGGTAACCGAGCTGTCGGTATCTTGTACGAACCATATTATTGTGCACATTATCCATGCACATTAGGGTGTCCCAAGATATAATGGCGAAAAAAAAATTTGTGAAATCGAATACGCATACCCTCCAAATTTTTTCCATTTCACCTCAGAAACATGAGAAAAAAGTTCCATTGCAATTAAATAACGGGAACCCGTGCCGACTTGAGGTCAAAGTTGGACCTAAAATCCTGTAAGGCGACTACAGTGGAAAAATTGCTAACTGCATAACTCATTACTACACGCGACATCAATTTATTTAAAGCAGATATTTACAACAATATTAGACTAAAAGAAACATTACTGTACATATTTTTAATTCAATGTTTGCTTTTTGCAGTCAGAATAGAACGTACTCTGCTCTTGAACACAACGTAACAGATTGTTTTTGTTCCTCATCAGCTGTTAGCAAACCATGAAAGTTCTGCATCATTTTTACCGCTCTTTCAGCTGCATCGTTTACTGCACTAAGCTTTGAGACAGTCTTTTTCACATAAAGGAATGAAATATTATTGACCATACCATAAAAGCTGGGTGAATTTTTGTAGAGCAGCTTTTGAGATAATTGGGTCCACATTTTCGTACACTTTTATCAAAAAGCACAAATCTTTTTTGGGTGCTTTGACTGTCAAAATGCATTGAAGCCATGGTTTCACGTATATTGTCACTACAAAAAAGCAGACATCAAACAATGTTTCATTTTCCTTCGTATCTAATTTTAGTTGTGAACTAAATATAATAGTTTTAGGAAGTAAATCGCTCGAGCCATCCATCGAGCTTTGTGCATGACTCCCGGTGGTCTTATTTTAAATTCATTTTCTGTATCTCCACCTAAAAATATGATAGGCAGTTCTGTCAACTCTTGATAGTCATCCCTGAGCGTAATATTAGTAAGTTCAGCACGGTAAAAGTCAAGTAAATTTTCCAAGTTAGGGTACAGTTCGGAACAACTCCGCAGCTCCTCCATAGCACTGTATTTAAGCGAGATAGATCAGTTCATATATGTGATGACGGCAAGCAAAGGAAAGCATTTCTCTATCAAATTTTTGCTCAAGAATAGCGCAAGAACCACTTAAAGGACCTGTTCTGGAAGCTGTAATATCACAACTTAACTTTGTCTTCGAGATTCCAATATAAAACTGCCTTTCAAACAGCCTTTGTTTGTTCTTTTCCTGTGGAGTTATCCAGTTTAGACTCAGCAATGAGTTGTTCCGTCACATTCATATAAAATAACTATAGGTAAGCGATCTTCTTTTGATTTTTGAGCACTCAAAGCAGGCAACAGTCCCATCTTCCTCTATTTTGATTAACCGAAGTGCAATATTGAATAAATTGTTTAAATTACTTGAAAATTCTTGTTGGCGCTGCCTGAATACTTCTTGCAGTTTCTCTGCATTTTTTTGTAAGTCTCTCTAGATTTGATACAGGTTTTTAAGTTTATTCACACAATTTAGCAACGATTTGGTAGGAACGCGTGCCTTTTCCCAAAAAATGATGCATTCCCGAATAACGATATTTGCACTTTCACTGATGGTTAAATTTACTTCTCGAATGTTATAAAACAAAACCGACAGAACTTGTCCGTTAGAGGGAAGTTTTAAGCCCGTAGTTTGTTGTTTTACGACTCCTATTAAAAATATCCCTTTTTTTCAAACTTTGCAATTCCACTGCCATGTTTCGTTCCCTATGGAAGGACTATACTGCGCTCGCTGACCGGAATGTATTCGTCCTGACATGTTTAGCGGTTTGCAAATTACTACGGATAAGCCCCCCTCCCCCCCAACATATGTTTTTCTGTTTTCATTTGTTTTCTGTGCACTATTTACAGCTGTTTTGAGCTTTGCAAAGTATCGCGTCGGCAGCATTCGCTTGCTTATATGAATACACGTGCTATTTACACGTTTAGGCCTTTAGGCGCAAGTCGGCACGGGTTACCGTGCTTCAAATTGCATGAAACTTTTTTTCCAACGGTTTTGATATAAAAGGAAAAAAATAAGAGGGTATGCGTTTTAAAAAAACGACTTTCATTTTTTTGGGACACCCTAATGCACATCACCTCCACTTCATCACTTTTTACATATGATTCCTTCAATAACAACCATCATGTCAACAACATGTCATCCTTCTATATAAATATTTAATTTTACTCTATCAAAAAGAAATAAATGAAATAAAATACATTTACTAACTTCTACGGACTATAAAATATGCTTGGTTTTGGTTAAACCGAATTTCTCGTTGGTATCTGAAGACGATAGCCATGGACAGCGAATAAAAAAGATAATAATATTAATAAAAACAAAGACTCATTTCTGAGACAACTAACTGATTTTTTTTTTTTTTTTTTCTGTAGCCGAAGCCAACAAACTTTCCTCCCCACAATTCATCGCTTCGCCCCGAAGTTCCTTCGTTGTAGAAGGAACTAGTATCACACTGGACTGCGCAGCAAATGGTAATCCTGTTCCCAAAATCACTTGGCTCAAAGATGGCGCCACGATCGATTTGCAGTAAGTACATTTCGCGTCTTTTTCTTTTTACCTAAGTTTAATACTAGTTTTCTTCAATAGCATAATCAGAATTTTCTAGGGTTTGCGTGTGTGTCTTATAAATGTGGAGAAAAAAGCTAACTATTAGTAGTTTAGATATCGATGACTAAACAAAAATCGCAAAGTAGAAATGTATAAGAAGACTTGCGATTGCATCCTGCTGAAGTGAATAAGCTAATTACCAAATAATTATTGAATAAACATGTATCCATCCATTTTTAGCTCTTATTCTTTTTGTTCTTTCAGTTTTGAACTACGCAACTCAGAATTTTCTGAGGAGAGGATTTTCCTCATTATTTTTCTTGAGGGGTGCCTATTTTTGTAACGTGTTTAAAATATTTTGCATACACATTTTGTGCTGGTCCTATAGTTTATTTCTTGTGAGTTAAGTCAATTATGTGAACCTGTGCTCTATTTTCCACAATTCTCGTTTCAAATAATCATTAATCAGCGTATAATATGAAAGCTTAATTGTGGAAAACGCATGATAACATCTCACCGTTAATATTTCAGCTGGCAATATGTTATTTTTAGAGCAGTCATTTTCGTTCGTGTCTGAATTTTTTAGAGTTTCATCAGCTAGATGTCATTGTTAAATGAGTCGAGTACTGATGGATTGATTGATAGAGCAGTTTTTTAAGCTTCTAAGGTCTCTCGCCGAAAATAGAAGACCATGAATGATGAAAAGCGATACATGATGTTCGAATATGAGATAGCTGGTTCTTACTCATTTTGTAATAATGTTACCGAGTTCGTTGCAAAAAAAACCCACTTTATATAAAGACTAGCTGCATTTAAAAAAGGCGTTGCACGGTCTACCTCGAAAATAAAAGTTGGCTCAAGTGATACATGTATTAAGAAAAAAATCAATTCATAATAGTGAACGCCCATTTTTAAAAAATCTTCATAGCAGCAAAATTACCACTAATATCGTACCCAGTTAAGGGTTAAGATACAGTCATATATTGACCCTTAAATTTATCCCTAGATTCTGAATTCAATAATTTCATGAAAATTAATTTAACAAAAATGTGCTATCGATTAAAAAGGCGTGAAAACTACCTCTACCTTTTGCTGAATAACCAAAATAATATAATAAGTTAACATACACAATAGAAAATGTTTAAGCATGAAAAAAATTATCCGGTTATTTTTAAGGTCAGTAGTGTGAACTCTCTCCAAAAGCTCTTTTAGACTATGACATGGCGAGTTCAGTACTTTACAATGAAACCGAAAAATTAAGACATTTATTTTTTTCGAATAGCGCCATGAGTTTTTGCTATAAAAGTTTTCCTCGCCAACCGGCTTTTTTCTGTAAAACAACTTTCACCGCTTATGTAGTATGCATGTAACAAAACTCAAATGCAGGGATTTTTTTCCTCCTTTCTTCTTTTTTTTTACAAGACTTACAAAAGAAAAAAAAATATCAAGTCAATTTTTTACTTGCGATAGTAGTTTATTCGCAACTCCAATAAACTATAGGGGGCACTGCAGCCACTGTCTAATGGCGGATGAAAAGGGTAAAACAAACAAATGCCTTATAACTTGTTTTGACGCTTAGTGAATGACAGTAATTTTTCATCGTGTTTGTGGGAAGCTTTCTTTTCTATTCCTCTGAAATTACATTACAGCATAAATTGTCTGTAGCCTATAATTTACCCCAAAGAAAACACGTGGAATGGAATGTTTTACCTTTTTTTTTTAAAAAAAAAATAATTTAGTCAATTATTTGAAACTGTGAGATTTTTTTTTTCTAATGTGGTAACCTTTTATAAACGAATAGTAAATGACTCATAAAAAATATTTTGTGGTGCGTAATATTTCTCTCTTGAGAGATATAATATATTCTTTTGTTCTCATCATTTTTATCTGAAATGAATACCTGCCATATACTCTCATAAGAAGATAAAGCGCTGTATCTGTTAATTTTTAATTTTTCATTTTTCAGCTTTTTCGTCGTCTATTTTACTTCAACTTGATTGTGCTAGCTTGCTTATTTGGTTTCCGCTGAAAATAAAAGCCCAAAAAAAACGTCAAATTCCAAAACTTCCTTATCGTTTGTATGGAATCCAAAGCGCATTTTTTCAAATATCTCAAAAACTCATTTCTGCAGATACTGCGCTTTATCTTCCCACGGTAGTATACTTCAAAGGTTTTTTCATATATGTTTTGATTTGAATGAAGAGAGGATACACGTCATTAAGGTGTGCAATCAAGTCCGGTTTTAACTTCAACTTGCTAATAGTGTGAAATTTTAAATTTTAAGAAAATTCCACAAACCAGTTAATTGAAACTTGAAAAAAACAATATATTCACAGCAAAAAAAAACATCATGCTTCTGAGACCATTCTTGCTGATTCTTGTGTAAAAGGACCCCCTGAACCCAAGTATAACCAACGCTCCCCCCCCCCCCCCCCCGTTCTTTAAGATCCTCACTTTTTTTTTTACTGTTTTCGGCAGTTTTATAGCCATTATTTTCATTTAGAAGGGAAAGGAACTTGTATTAACCGTTAATATTCTTATGAGGGGCTGGAGGAATCAAAAGTTCAAAAGTTTGAAAATTTTTAGCAAAGCACTAAGATGAAATATTTTTAGACCCCATAAAATATTTTTAATCCATCTAAAACGATCTTTTTTTCTCCTTATGAGGTTTGTCTTACAATTTTTTCGCGTATTTTTCAACGTAAAACCAGAGCATCGGAATCATTCCTATGAGCTCCATGTCTGAAAAAATGTTCACGTTGTGAAAAAAAAAATCCTTGGATGCATCGCATGTTGCATACAAGTCGCATCACAGATCTTCGGAAAAAGAAGCTTCTCGCATTATTATATTTATTCACAATACTTTCATAGATATAGGTAAGATTAAAAAATTTAATTAGTTATGGTTACAATATAGCATTAATAAAAATTAATATAACTGGGATGCACCACCCTCTTCACTATATCTGAAAACGGCTGCCTCCAAAAACTGGAGGAGGGGTGATGGTGGAAAATGGTGGTCATATTTGGATTCAGGGGGACATTTTCATGAGAAAGAGCATGAATAATGTCAAAAGCATTTTGAAGAAAATTTTGCCGCGCAGTGAATTAAGAAAAAGGATGTTTCCCTGCATTTTAGTTTCGTTACATGCATACTACGTAGGCAGTGAAAGTTGTTTTACAGAAAATGCCTGATTGCGAGGAAATCTCCACTTCAAACAAAGCTTGGTAACAAATGTTTTTATTTACCAGTCTCTTGCGGAAAATCTCGATAAATCATATTCTTGAAGAACTTTAGGAGAGAGTTGAAATTACTGGCTTTAAAATTTCCCGGAAATTTTTTTCACGTTTCAAAATTTACCACTACTTTTTGTTTTTAGTTACCAAATTTTGTGTTGCAGGTGTAAATTTGAGTCTTTTAAAAACTTTTTTTTTTAAAATCATTTCTGATGTTTTTATTTTGTGTCAAAATTACAACAAAGCTACATTTTTGCACTATGCTTAAACGTTTTTGTAAAAACACTTTGAGAATTATTAGGTGCCACTACCACGTACGAGTGGATAATAAACAGTTGATCCTTCTATGAAATTCAGGCTAAATTTTTGCTCGAAGGTACAAAGCAGTTAATTCTGTATATCTTAACGGGAAAATGCTCAGGCAATTTTTTTAAGTTTAATGTTGAGAAAAATGAAACATTTCTCATCGTATATATTTATATATTTTGTTTTACTTAAATCATAGAAACACTTTGTTCCAGGGAAGGATCAGACGGCCGCCATCACATAATTGGCAGTGGAAGTTTGAAAATCGATCCAGTACGAGAAGGAGACGATGGGACGTACATGTGTAGGGCAGAGAACCATGTGGATTCTTTGGACACCAGTACTGAACTAGAAATTCAAAGTAAGGCTTAATGTGTGCATCTAATAACTGATTTGCGATTTCATTCATCAAACAACATTTTTCATTTTCTTTCACTAAAACATTTTTTAAAAAATTAAAGATTAGGACTTTAGTTTGTTTTTCGTAGCTTGGTTACGATGACGTGGTTTCTTGTCGAGACTGACGATAAATAATGGACTTTTTTATGTTGTTTAATTTAAATATCAGATTGTTCTTCATTTTAATAGAACTCTTTTAAATATTTTTAAAATAAAAAGTAATTTGCTTTAATATTATTTAATTTCCTGTTGTATTTATTTGATGGATTATATTACTTTTAGTAGTTCCTGATGAACTGATTTATTTTCCTGCCGGAACTTTTCCATTTTATAGAACTTTTGGTATAGCTGTGGCGCCAAGATTTTTGAGAATTCACCACGACCACAGTGATGTAAATTTACCACTTTAGTAAATCAAAATTAAACGTTGAGAAAATAGCAGATGACGCTTTGCCTTTCTTATCTGTCTAAACATAGATTTTTACGTGTTGCATAAATTTATTTCATTGTAAATTTTCACTTATTTGCATAATTTTTAAATGCGTCTTTTAGGAGAAACCTTAAAGATAATTTTTGCCCAATAATTTCATTTAGAAAATTCAAATATAAAACGAGACATGTTTATAAAAAAAAAAGGTTTTGAGGAAATGTACCATTGCTGGAGATAGACAAGTGACATAATTTCAATGATGTAACCTTAGTTTATTCTTGTTCTTAAGAACATGATGACAAAACAGCTGATTTCTTGAGTCAGTGAATCCTTATAAACAATATTTACTGGTACTGTAGAACGTGACATGAATATTTTTATCAATAAAAATAAAGATCAATAAAGCGTCACAAAACATACAAATACGTTTAGAAGTTGGAGCATCATTTTGTATTTATTTTAATGCATTTTTGAAAAGTCTTTTCAAATTTAGTGCATAATTATCTTTATTTATTTTTTGAATTATAAATTTCATGAATAAAATTATGTTTTTAATTAATTTCTTTTCTTTTACATTAATATTTTGATTTTTTTCAGTCCCTCCCAGATTTACTAAAAAACCCCAATCCAGATATTCTTATGAAAAAGAAGATGTTGATTTAGAATGTGAAGTCTATGGAAAACCCGAACCTAAAGTTCATTGGCTGAAGAATGGTGATGTCATCGTACAAAGCGAATACTTCAAGCTCGTGAATGGGTATAATTTAAGAATACTTGGTCTGGTGAGGTCGGATGCTGGCGTATATCAATGTTTTGCTACAAACCCTGCCGGTTCTGAACAATCAACAGCTCAACTTTTGTTACTTCAACCAGGTATATATAATCCGTAATTTTTTGCACGGTAGTTTAATTTTAGCATTTGCTTTCTTAAGATAATGTTTTATTTAAATTACAACCTATGCAAAGATTTCTAAAAAACAAGTTTTTAAAAAATATTTTATTTCAACAAAATGCAATTTTCACCATCAGAATGTAATGATAAATCATTTTTTAAACATGAAATCAGAAATTCAATTTACTCTCCTTGTCCGCAAAAGAAAAAAAAAACAAGAATGGGACATTGCCAATTGGCATGACTGCACTAAAACAGAATCTATTAGCTGTTCTGCTTTAAAAGTATCATTTTCTGGCTAAAATTGCAACCACCTGCATCAATACTGAAAATCAATTGTATCAAAAGTAGGTACTTTCTTTGTTCAATTTTGAGAGGAATTGAAGATTGACAGTTTTTTGCATAAAAATAATTGGTGCCAAATCATTTTTTAACCATATGAGTTACAATTATTTTGCTTGAGCCTGAGCTAATTTTTACTACTTCAAAGCAGTACTTTAGCTTACTCCAAATTGATTTTCATGATGTTCCATCCCTGAAAAATTATGCTCATTAAAATGCATCAAAAATTATATTTACAATTTAAAATTATCTTTTTAGTTTATGAGTTATGTATTAAGATTTAACTTTTTTTCCCTTTTGACATACTATTTGATATTCATGTAAGTTTTTTCTTGATCATTAAATTAACATGTCTCTTCTTTTCTCCTCATTACTGATTCAATTGCACAACATTAATTTATTTCATTCATTAATTCAACCCTTTCTTTTCTTTTACATATGTTCCTGTAACTTTTCCAAATCATATTAACATGCATATTTCATGAATAACAAAATGCAATTCAATGCTCAACTAAATCCACTAACTTGCCTCCAAAAACATAAATCTTTCTATTGCCAAACTTTTTCTGCCTACTAATACTATTTCATTGGCATTAACATTTTCTTATTCTCTGCAACTCCAAATATTCTGCTTGCTAAACTTCTCTTAGCCACCCCTTCTCCTAAGCCCAACTCATCCACAGGTGATCAGCCACACAGCAAAGATGTCCCTACTGCTCCAAGAGACGCAACAGCTGTAATAGTGTCCACGAGGTTCATTACTTTGTCTTGGATGCAGCCCCTCAAATCAAATGGAGAAATATTTGCTTATTCTGTCTATTATAAGGAGTCCACTTCAACCAGGTATGGGTATAACTCAGCCTTAGTTGTTGACACTTTTTTAAGTACCAATAAATGCTGGTTTTAATTCATTCCAATTTCAATAAGTGAGAAAACAACAGCGATACACGTTCCAAATGTTCATTACAAAGTATCTATCTGCGGTTCAGCTTTTGTGTTTCACCACTGGCAAAAGTGGGGATGAACAAATATTGGCAATAACATTGCATATGATTTTTTTATGTTCCATATTTATTTCTATTTATTTATTTATTTTGTGTAACAAAAAGTTGCCAAAAGGATGACAGGATTAGAGATGTAAAGACGAGATTTTAAAAAAACTTAAATAGTCATTTTTACTTCCTTTTACAAAAAAGGAAGTATTGTATTCGCGAAAAAAATTTCACTTAAAATTTGGCCTTAATTTCAATTTGGTCTTCCCCAATTAATGTTGAGTTTTTTTTTTCAGCCCAACCACACGCGGATAAGTGCCTAAGAATGTATAAACACACGAAATATCCATTTTGACATTCCCCCGAGTCAATTACAACGATTTTCTCGTGACGTCCGTATGTATGTATGTGTGTATGTATGTCGCATTACTCAAGAACGGTATTTCCTAGAAAGTTGAAATTTGGTACGTAAACTTCTAGTGGGGTCTAGTTGTGCACCTCCCCTTTTGGTTGTATTCGGGTGTTTCTAAAGGGGTCTTTTGCCCTTTTTTGGGGGGGAAATCACAGTTAATTTCGATGTATGCTCAAGTGGTGTTAACATTTGGCGGACACTTGCCGATATATCGCCAGTCTTTTAATCGCCAAGTTGGCGACAAATTTGATGACTTTTTTTTTTTTAAATCTTGTTTCAATTTGGCCACTGGTGGTGATATTTAGAGAGTAAATTATTGAATCACATTAAAATTGCCAATAATAGGAAAATTACATTAGAATTGGAGTAAAAGGAAGTCATGTGATGCACACATCAGCTCGTTTCATAATAAGTTGCAATCATAAATCTTTTAAAGTTTCATAGTTATCAGTTAAGGTGACACAATATTGAAAACTTTCCAGAAGTGGAAAATGTCTGGTCTTTCTCCCCACCCCCACATCATAAGCATCCATAGCATGATATAAAAAAGCAAAATTGCTAATTATAATATTTCTTTATATATTGTAAAAGAAAGTTTCAACTAATCATGCTAAGATTGTAATTACAATTAATAAAAGATAAGAGCATTAAAACTTAAAGAAAATAAAGCGGAAATATTTCAAATAATTATGCACTCGCAAGGAAGGAAAAATCAAACTATCACCTTTATTTTCAATCATAAATTCATCTACACATAATACATTAATTCCTAAAACTTATTATGTACATAGGTACTTAATTTAGTTTATTTTCCTCCTCAATTTATTTAGAATTCCAAATTAGCAAAAAGGACAAAAATCAACCATTAAATTCTATAACCCCCCTACTAATCATAGATCAAGTTTTTTATTTTGAAGGGGATTTTTTATTTGAAAGTTGTGTATTTGTTTCAAAAACTAAAATTTTAAAAAAAATCGAAAATAGCTGCTATGTGATAAAGTAACAACTATTTCCTTAGACGAAAAAATGATCGAATAAGCTATGTGCTAAAGTTTGATTGATGCAAAAAAAAAGAAAAAAATGCAAATGAAGCACTAATTATCAAGAAAATACCGAAAATAGTTATTCGCAACTCCAATAAACTATAGAGGGCGCTGCAGCCACTGTTTAATGGCGGACAAAAAAGGTAAAGCAAACAAATGCCATAACTTATAACTTGGTTTGACGCTTAGTAAATGACAGTAATTTTCCATCGTGTTTGAAGGAAGCTTTCTTTTCTATTCTTCTGAAATTACATTACACAACAAACTATCTGAATCTTGTAATTTACCCCAAAGAAAACACGTGGAATGGAATGTTGTACCTTTTTCTTTAGTTTTGTTAATCACCGCAAGGTAGCATGTTCGAGCTCTACAGTTGCGAATACAACAAGAAAGTCGTGAGAAAACACTTCTCTCGAGAATTTCTTGTGTTGTTGAGCTTTTTGCACTGATGAAAAGGCTCAATTGTAGCCTTGAAATAGCTACTTGCTGTATTATCTTGATAATTTGTACTTTCTTTGCGGTGGTTTTCATTTCAATCCATTCCTTAGACATTTTACACCATTTTAAAGCTATATTAAGTTTTGTTTATTACTGAGCAAATTTAAGGTAAATTATTCCATATTTTCTGACAATACAAATGTCTCAACTATTTTGCAGAGAACGTGTTTTAAACACCACAAGACCAAGGCTGGAGGAAGTGAGTATCCAAGGACTGCAGCCCTCCACAAAATACCATTTCCGAGTTGTAGCATACAATGAGCATGGCCCTGGAGAAAGCTCTGAAGAAATTGTGGTGGAGACACAAGGAGAAGGTATGAAAAGTTCTTTTACAGTTAATTCAAATAAAAAAGACATGTTCAACAGTAGGCTTTGGGTCTGGGCCCAACTGAGCTAATATTATTATGATAGGGTTTGAATTTCCCTTTCGGAAACTTTTCGGAATTGAAGTGTTAAAAAGGAAATTTAGACAATCTTTGGCGGTTTTAAGAGAAATTTGGAAACCTTCTCTCGATTATTTTGCAAAATTTGTCTTAAAGACGCACTTGTAGACATCTCGGGTAGTGTAGGAGAAATAATGAGGTCTGTGACTATCCTCTGGTAATTTTTCCAAACTGAAGTTTCAAAAAGCATAGTTTTAAATGACCTTCCATGATGTTAGGAGGAGAGGGTTTCTAAACATTCTTCCAGAATTACAAAACTGAAGTTTTAAAACGCAATTTTTGAATATTTCTTTCAACAGTGAAACAGTTGCGTGAAATATATGAATTTATGCATGACACAGGAGATGTAAAACATTACAAATAAAATAAGAGTTGCTACGTATTCTTTCAAGTTCTTGACTTATCAAGATATGCCTTTGAAATACATAACATTTTATTTATTATTATTTTTCTTTTTTTTATTTAAAATGTATTGCATCTTTTGGTTTTGAGGTCATTTGTTTAAGACGTAAGAAATATAAATAATATAATATCAAACATTTAGTGTGGAAATTGAATGTGAGAAAACAAAAAAAAAATGCAAAATGAATAGCATATATTGATGTTTGGGGTTACAAGAAACCCCAAAGCAAGTAGATAATTTATTTTTCAAATTTTGTACTTTACAATCTTTTTTCACTTGCACATAGCTCAGCACATTATTACTATTATTTTAAACCTAACAATGCATTTCATCAATCACGTTTCCTCCAGTTCATGTTCCTGGAGCACCAAAAAATGTGAAGGCTGTGGCTCATTCTCCCACTTCAATTCACATTTCATGGGACCCACCAGAATCTCCAGTGGAACCTGTTCAGAAATACAAGCTTTTTTACATGGAAGAAGGTAAATAGTTTGGATGTGTAGCTATTGCAAATTTGATTTAAAAAAAGTTATTTTCGACAAATACCTATCAAATGTATTTAAATTTTATAGGACTGTTACAAGTACCACCCTGCACAGTTAAAACTTGTTTAAAGAGGATTTAATTATGTTGTCTTTTACTCTGCACTTCGTTATTTCAAGTATTTTTAAAACTTAAAAATCTTTCTTTTAGCCTTAACTTCTTAATGAATGTTTTATCTTTCTAAATTTCATTTTTATAAACCAATATCTTCAGAAAAAATTCAAAAATTTGATTAAAAAAACATTCAAAATACATTTAAATAGAAAAAAATGCTTTTGAAAAAATACAAATTTTTAGGATTTAATACATTAGCTTTGTGCAAAAACAATGAACAAATCAATATTGTTGTACCAAAAATTCCATATTTCCCAGTTTCATGAAACCTCTTTGGCAGTTAAGCTTTGAAACATAGTGATTGTTGCACTAAGAAAAAGAGTCCCTAGTAATCCCAAAACACATGCATGCAATACTTTTAATTTGGTGTAACAAAAATTGTTTGAGCATTAATTTAACAATTTTTGAATCAAGTATTTCATTTAATTTCTTTGATTAAGTGAAATATTTAAGAAGTGATTTAAGCAATGCAAACATCAAAATGTCAGTAAAGCTTCACAATAAAATCAAAATGAAGTACAAAATGTCAATTTTTTCCTCCCTTTTTGTTTTATTCGGAATTTTTCCCTAAACTTCCCGTCAAACCTTATAACCAAAATTAACTAAATTCCCTGAAGAAACTGGAGCAGTTTGTATATTTTTCATTATTTATTTAAAGGAACGTCAGAAGAAAGAGAAGTGTCCACAACAGAAAATAGTCATACTTTGAGAGGTTTAAGAAAGTTCACAGATTACAACTTTTGGGTTGTAGCAATCAACGCAAATGGGGCCGGAATGAACTCCGATGATGTGGTAGCAAAGACATTGTCTGACAGTAAGTAACTGGAATTTGTCAGTAGACACAATAATATGCTTACAAATTATTCTTTATTTAATGATAAGACATACTTTTTTTTTTAGTTCCAAGTGATCCTCCACAAAATGTTACCATAGAAGCTGCAAGTTCAAGTGTAATTATAATTTTTTATTCCATCTTATCAATAGAATCACACAAAATCATATTTAAAAATGTACCTCGATAAATATATTTTGAAGAAAATCCTTAATATTGCATTGGTGAAATTAAATTCATTATCAGTATATTTACTGTTTCAGAGTGTCATCGTACGATGGGAAGCACCACCAAAAGAAAGTCAGAATGGGATAATCATGGGCTACAAAATTCGTTACAAACTGAAAGGTAGTCGTAGAGGAGATACTGTCACTACGGATGGTAACAGAAGACTGTATGCTCTTACAGGTAACTGCTTTCACGCATATATATTGTGCGCATAAATTTAGCCCATCAACACCCTCTTTTTTAATGGGCTTAAATAACTAGATCATGCCCCTTTTTACTCTCCTTTAGTATGAGCACACATATCAGAGAGTTGGTCATAAGAGCAGATGCAGATTAAGAGTAAGTCATGACTCCCCCCCCCCCTCCCCCTCTTAAAATACCAAGTATAGCCAAAACTAATATTTTGGAAACTAATATTTTTAAAAATTTACCTTAGACCCTCTACTTGTGCCTGAGTATTCCACTGTAACACCCCTTTCCGATAACGACTCCTTCCCAAACCAGAAGCTGGATTATCCCTTGAATAAGTGTAATATTAAGGCACAATTAAGAGGATTCTGGGATTTTCTTCCTATAATTTCTGAAAACGGACTATGGTAGCCCGATCGGTAGAGTGTCGGATTTGGGGCCGGAGGGTCCTGAGTTCGAACCTCGATGGTCGAAGATCCACCGTCGTCATTAAAGGGGACTGGGCGACGTTAAATATGCTCGTGGTCTCAATGTCCTCCAAGTGAAACGATACCTCTGGGGGTGCTAGCACCAGGTAGCTATTAGCTCCTGGTCTAGTTCTAAATTCTCATTAACTGTTCGATCCGGTAATGGTGCTGCCATCTATCGGTATAAAAAATGATGGAGGCAAGGCACTTAGTATGCAGTCCTCGACATAAATACAGTTGTAGTCCGTTGTGACTCGGAATCGAATTTCTGGAAACTGAACCTTCAAAAATGCAGTTTTAGGTTACCTTTGGTTGTGTTAACAGGAGTCAAGACCCTTACAACCCAGCCCCTGGATCTGTACTTGGCTCATATGAGTTGAACATGTATTTTTCATGCATTATTTCAATTTTATTCATCATGAGAAAACTGTTCTGTAGGTTTGGACAAAGGTGCCCAGTATAACATCAAAATATCAGCTCTAACAATTAATGGAAGTGGACCTGCTACCGACTGGATTGTTGTAGATACGTACCAGAATGATCTTGATGGTAAGAAATAGCTTTCAGAAATACAGTCAGACCCCGATTTAATGAATTCATCGGGACCGAAACTTTTACATGTCAAATCAAGGTTATTTGTAATATTGGGTGTGAAAAAAAATTTAAAAAACTGCACTTACCTTATCTAAAACCCTTAATAAGCAACTGTGCAAAAATATCTATAATTAGAAAGTGGAACTGAATTATAAACATTTTATTCAGCATTTCACAACTAATTACACATTAGCTAATTTGAAATTTTAAACTACTAACATTAAGTAATGATGTCTGATAATTCTTGATACTTGACTCGTAGTTCTCTTTCGACTTAATGGAGAGAAGAAAATGAGATATGTTTTTACAGTTTCCAGGCTATATAAAGCAATTGAAAAAGTAACAGTTTTAATGGGAGTTCCACTGTCGCTGTTCTGCATCAAAATCAGTATTCGTTGGTTGCCCCCTCGCCTGTCAAAAACTGCTGATTGATTCCAAGAAAAGTCTTTTTCTATTTCAGACAATATGGATATAACATTTGGAAAACAATCCAATATTTTCTTTCTCAAATTAACAAAAAAAAATTTTTTTTTTGCTGTTAAAATAATTCGTTAATTCTGGATTTATTATTCAGTAAATAGGGGTTTTTGCCTTCATTTTAGTCAGGGGAGAAAAGAAAAATTTGTTAAATCGCGAAATTCGTTAAATAGAGGTTCATTAAATCGGGGTCCGACTGTACGTGCTTACACTTTGTTGACCAGCTAGTGTATATTGTTTAAAAATCTACAAACAGTGCTTGATATTTTTTTGGACAAGTTTTTCAACTCTTGATTCTCAATCAGTAAAAAAGTTTTTTTTTTCCAGCAAAAGTTTATGATTTTGGTTCAGAGAATGTTTTTAAATTTATTTAATCTACAACTGGTTCATCTAAAATGTAAATGAGACTTGACTCTTTGGTTGTAGAAGTCTTATAGAAAAAGGAAGCAGCTGCAAACATAAAATATATCCCATCTGACTATCACCAATGATAAAGCCAGCATCATAGTTTATAGGTTTTGATAAATTTTATAATTGATTTTCTAATTTATTTTGCACAATATGTTTCTGGTATACTTTATACTGCTTTTGTGTTCATTTAATTTGGTTAAAATATTTTTGCAAATAATATTTTTTCTTTTTGGTTACTTTAATACAGTCAAATCTCATTTTGATGAAATCTCATTGTTCTTAATAAAAACTGCATAATGTTGAAGATTTGTTAAACAGAAATTTAAATTAGGACATGAAAATGAATAAATGTAAAAACTTCAAACGCATCTCTTCACTTTACTACAGATTTATAAGTTGCAAAAAGGATTTTTAGGATGGGTATACTAAGAATTAGGTGCTTTCTTTTGCCTAGACACATGTAAAAACATAGTTTCGAAGATTTTTGAATACAGGAGCCTGTTTGACTCTAGTCAAATAATAATCAACAAAAATGATTTTGAAACTGGTAATGAATCAAGAATGTTAGTGTTAGACATAAGCGTTTTCAATCAATTTCGTAAAAGAAAGTTATCAGTGTATACAAGATACATGATTTTCTTTTTTTGTTTATCCATAAGTGCAGGGTGTTTATTAAGTGTTGTACTCATGAAGAAAATTTATCAAAAAGAAACTACTTCAGATTTAAACACAATTCTTTTTTCTAAACCCTTTACTCGAGAAATTTTTTTGCTCTAACCTTAGTACACTTTGTATTGCAAAAACACCAGTGCCAATTTTCTTTTTCCCCCTCATTACTTTTATTTATATAACATCTTAAAGTTTTGAATGTTTACATACTGAATTATTTCCAAATTTACCTCATTTGTTAATGTTAATAAAAACTTTCATACCTAAAAACTATGAGATTGATGTTTTGAAATAGTATGTTTCTAGTTAGAATTTTTGCCTGAAAACCTCAAAACTTTTGATTTGTTTCAGAATCCAGAGTTCCAGACAGACCAAGTTCTCTTCGAGCTCGACCGACAGCAAATAGCATTTACGTCAGTTGGACCCCTCCACGCAACCAAAATATAATGATTCGTGGCTATACAATTGGCTGGGGTATTGGATTTCCAGATGTGTACACTAAAGTTCTTGATGGAAAGCAACGTTATTACAACATTGAAAATTTACGTAAGTATTTCCTAATATTTTGATCTCATGAAGTAATGGTTTTTGTATTATTTAAATAAAATCTACTATTTTTACAGAACCTTCATCTGAATATGTCATAAGCTTGCGAGCATTCAATCAAGTTGGTGATGGCATTCCCATTTATGAAACAGTGAAGACCTTGATTCAAGCTCGTAAGGATTTTGTCTCAATTTTGATGCAATTATAACATTTTTATTTTAAAACTAATTTTGAATCATAATTCAGCTAAAAAATGGAAGGCATGTATGAATATACTGGTTACTTTTAACAAAACATTTCTATTGCAATCTTGAACTAATTTTTTATAGCATAGCAAGGGTGCCCATATAGGGGGGCAAGGGGGGCTCAAGCCCCCCTTAGAAATTAGAACTTCCTTCCTTTTAGTACTTTTATCTTTTCAAAAATGTAAAAACATTTCTTCTCCAGCTATTAATGAATAAGTTATTAAAAATCTCCAAATTTTAATGACTCTAATCTGTCCTGAAATCACCTTCCATGGGGAAAATATCCTGCTAAACCATGTTTAAAATATCTGAGCCCCCCCCCCCTTACAATTTTGCATATGGGCGCCCATGTAGCATAGTTGAATAAACTCTAAATGTGAATTACTATTTGTGTATATTATGTTATAACAACACATTTAAATCAAAAACTCTGTTCCAAATTTTTCTCTAATTACAATATAAACTTTTAATTTTTAGTGTTCAAACCTTTCAACATTATTATTTAACTTTATTACTCATGCATTGAATTAATAGTATAACAAAATTAGTAATTTTTTTTTTTCTTGGGTTTCTAATATTTAACTGATCAGTGTAGATTTTTTATAAAAAACATTAGCACATGTGGATGCCTCACTTTCCAAATCAATTGACTCCATAAAACAAAAAGTCTAGAAAAGTTATGAAGAAGATAGTGTTATCCATAGGAGTGAATAGGCCTTCGTGTTACATTTTCTGCCATTGCATGGTCAGAAATGTACTGAAACAAAACTTTAATATCAATTCACATGCTAAGCATTGATTAAGCACTATTAAAACAGAAATGAGGATTTCTTTTTAAAGTGGAGTTAATCGATTTGGCAATTGAGGCATCCATATATTGTATCACATTGTATTGAACATGTGTGTTATTGTATGCAAATGAAAAGTTTAAAAAACCTTATTTTGTGTGTGTGTGTTTTCTTTCTACTTGCATTGCTTACATTATGTGTGGTTATGAATTATGATATTTTGAGAATAAAAACTAGTGCACTGTTTTGCAACTACAATTTTTATTTAATCATCATTAATCATACAAATTCAAAGTGGCCAAATGCATCCTTAAATATCAAATGAAAATAATATTCAATAACATATTTCAATTTAAAAAGAAAATTATGTTCAAAAAAGAATTGAACTTACACATCTCGATGTTTTAATCACAAAGAAAATAATGGAGAACTCAACAATATTTCCAACTCGATCATCAATCAAAAACTTTCTGCAGCCATCACATGCAACTCATAAAACAGATAAGCTTCTTTTAAATGAGATAATTCAAAGTTAAAATCATCATCAAAGTCTCTATTCAAGCGTTTTTACTTGATCATTCTTCAAATCTACACCATTCTTCATTTCAAATTATAGCTAGCACAAATCATATGTTAACTGACTTGTCAAAGATCAGTTCTGTAAAAGCCAAAAAAAGAAAATTGGTAATTACAAAAAAAAGTAGCAATTTTATTATTAAACACTAAAAAAAAGAAAGAAAGTTTGCAAAGAAACAAAAATGAACACTTGTTCATTTAATTTTTGCTACATAAAATGTTAAGTACCATAGTACGGAGGGAAAAGGCTTTACACTCTAAACTCAACCCAGCAAGCAAACTGAGAAGTGACAGTAACTCCATCACCAAAATCATCTCTGAATGCAATATTATTGCAAAGAAGTTCTTCTGCCCTTATATAGAAGTTTGATAAGACCTCATTTGGAGTATGCTGTTCAGTTTTGGTCTCCTTATCTTAAGAAAGATATTAATGTATTGGAAAGGGTTCACAGGCGGGCCACAAGGCGAATAAATGGACTTTCTCATTTAGACTACGATTCCAGGCTTAGAATGCTAAAAATGTACAGTCTTGAGCAAAGAGACCGAGGGGACATCATTCAGTTGTTTAAATTTATTAAAATGAAAGGTGTTACGGGGCTAAAGTTTAGCACTGAAAACAGGACAAAAGGTCATTGTTTTAAGCTATTTAAATCTCAGGCTAACATGCATTTTAGGAAAAATTGTTATTTTAGCAGGGTAGTAGAACCTTGGAACAGCTTACTGGAAGAGGTGGTACTGAGCAAGGGAGTAGATAATTTTAAGAGGGCCATTGATCTTCATTGAGGACTTATTAATTGACTAGGACCAGCCTAGCTGGGCCCAGAGCCTGTTGCTGGTCGTCACTTTCGTATTTGTATTTCATGTAAATAGAGGAGGAAACCTCTTTAAAAGTTGACCTTCATTCAAAAATCTGTTTATGGCCATTTATTTATTTCTAATCATAATCAAAAGAATTACATGCAACTACTTCCGTTCACTGGCTATTCAGCATTCAGAACTCCCGGAAAAGGTCTTCCCTCCGAAAGCTGTCTTGCTCATCAACATTCCTTTCCAGAAGTAATACCCTGTGGATTGCTTGCATTTTTAATGTACAAAACATTTTTTTAAAGTGGCAGAAGGCAAAAACTAATCAGTTTTTCTATTCAAGCCATTCTTTTATCTACAAATCATTGACTGTTTTTATATAATTTTTACTTTTTTTATGCAGCCAATTTTCAGAGGAATAGTTTGTGGCCTGTACTGAGATTTTGAGTTTTTCACTAAAATTTGAATGCATAGATTATGTGCCAAGCGAAAAAATCCAGAATGATTCATTTTTTGAACAATAAAATTTAAATTATTACACCACATTTTTCTGAAGCACTGTAAAATGTATTGAGGAAACATTGCTTCTTATAAGACTCAAAATATGAAAAAATACATTTCTACCAATTTATTCATTTTGTGTTAAAATTTCAGTATTGCATGCCTAACCAAATACGTGACAAAATCATTTTTCAATTCCTGTCAAATATTTACTTCTTGCTGATGCTCTTTCTGTAAGTCGTTTTTTTTTTAAATGTGTCTAAAATTAATTTTTCTTGCTCTTTGCAGCTCCTGAGCCTTTGACACCTATGTTACCTCCTGTTGGCCTTAAAGCTATAGTTTTGTCTTCCTCAACAGTTGTTTTGTATTGGACAGACAGTACTTTATCTAGGAATCAATTAGTAACTGATAGTCGCTATTACACAGTGAGATATAGTACATACACTAGTTCAAGTCCGAAATATCGTTACTTCAATTCAACAGATTTGAACTGCATGATTGATGATTTAAGGTAGGTCGTCTGTCAAAACTAAACATACTGTTTGTCTTTTTTTAACAAGTCGAAGTTCCACCATTCTCATATCATACTCCAACACGCATCCAAACATATTCTTTCGTTTTATCAATTGTTGGGAACAAAAAAAATTTTTTTAAATATTGAATAATCACTTTACATTAGTTAATAAAATAACCTTATAAGTTAAAAATATTTAACTAAAATACCTGAAAGCACAATAATGAATATATTTACTTTTCTCATAAATAAAAACAATGTAGCAAAATCATCAGTATAGAACAATTTATGTTCACATAAGAGTTCGATTTTGCAGGGAAGAAAGAGAGAAAATAAATTTTATTTTTTCATTTATGAAATCTGAAATTATTATTACCTTTGCTTGGAATTACCTAACCTACTACATACATAGGATTATAGTTGAAGTGCCCTTCTCAGTCAAAATTATTACCACGTAATGATAATTCTCTAGTATTATATTTTCATCAATATTTTTTATGTCTTTTAATTCTTAAATTTAATTATTTTATTTCTATTTAACACAAACTGCCGAATGGCAACACGTAATTAAAAAAAGTGAAAAAGACGCACGAGATCGTGTTCCACAAAATTTGGTCTTGAGAAAATAAAAATGACGACTTCTTGAAGTATATGTGATGTAAATAAAGTTTTGTCGATTTTTATAAAATAATGGAGTCAAATTCTTATACAAAATTAGGGTGTTGTTATAAACCTTCACAACACTCTCATAGTCAATCAAAAAAAAATTTAGGGGCGATAGGAGGGGTTTGGATCCCCTGGCGCCACTGCCCACCATTATTGTTGTCTCAAACTTTTCAGTTTGAATTAGTGCATAAAATGATATAAAATGATAAATTGTGACAAGTTACAGTGAATAAGTCATCAGAAAATACTTAAGTTTTTCACGTAGTTGGCTAGAAAGGGTATCAAACTATGAATTTTGGATTTTTATGTACCCACACAAAATCCTCTTTGTTTTGTTGGGTACTGTTTAACAGCAAGATCCATTGAGAATAGATTACAGTAAAAAATGCACAGTATTGATTAAATAAGGTATTTTTTCATGTAAGATTTTTTTTTAATTACTTTTGTGCTAATTACAAAGATTAAAAATATATTTATTTTTTAATAAAAAAGTAACTTGCATGTGTGAATCCTAGTCACAGATTTTCTACTTTTGATGCACAAAATATATTTGCAGAAGCATTAAAAATACATCTGTTTGTCCTCATAATTCTTTACTTAGTTCTATTCTGATATTAAAATATGAAGTTGGTCTAGAACTAAAAGAGCCCATATTCCCTTATTAACAACATTGATTTTCTAGCAGGAAAAAAATTCTCTTATAATTAGCTTAGGCTGCAAATTAGTATCTTTCTAATAGTTTAAGAAATATTTTTAAAAACAAACTGTGTATCTGTTATGCAAAAAGAAAACTATTAGCAATTATTAACAATGATATGAAATGAACAATAATTTACAAATTCTTGTACAGCGCTATAAACATGTGAATACACCTACTTTCATGAAATCTACAATGAATAAAGCAAATTTCATGCCATATTTATTTTTCTTTGAGTTTGTTTTATCTTTATTACTTTATGGTATTACTTATCTTTTAAAGTTTATAGTTGTTCATAGATGCTCTCTTTCAAAGAGCTCTCACCGTACTTTATTTCTACATTTCAGGCCAAATACTCAATATGAATTCAGTGTGAAAGTTGTAAAAGGTACAAGAGAGAGTACATGGAGCATGAGTGTAATAAACACTACTCAAGAAGCTGCACCATCTTCACCACCCAGAGATTTAACTCTCATTCCATCTGAGGATGATTCTTCTTCTGTTAGTTTGCAATGGCAGCCACCTAAGCAGCCGAACGGACAAATTACAGGTGAAATATTTATATTTTTTCCTCACATGATGTTTTTGAAAGTGTATTGTGCTCCCTGTATTATACAAACTCCCAAGCACATATATTCAGTAAAAGTACATTGAAACAAAAACAAAAAAAAACACCTACACAAAACATACATACAGTATCTTTCTCTTGTTGTGCTCTTCATTAAAACTTCAATTATTTCAACTTAAAAGGCATTAATTTGATAAAATATGGGTAACAACGTCAAAGTATCTATGTCAATTTTCCAGATATTTTACTGGGGCATCAATCACACTGGTGCTTAAGCAGAGCTGAAGTATTATAATTCTACAAAAAATTGCCATTTTATATAAACTGAGTTAATATTTTAAAACATTAATAAAAAAAACAATCAATCCCACTAATATGTACAGCAACCAAAATTATAATTTAAATCTTTAAAATAATCAAGAATTTAAACTGCAGAAGTAATCTCTAAGGTATTTGCTTTTTTTATTACTTTATTATTTAAAATTTATTTAAAACTTTTCTCATTGCTTGTGGTTTAGGTAAGAGTTATTATTTTTAAAAAAATCCTGAAAATCTCTGCAATATTTTAAAGAGATACTTTTTTAATTTTAAATTTAATGCAGTACTGCGAAAAATCCACTACGTACGTATGAATATAAATCACTTTTATTTCAGATTTTCTGCGATTCTATTTGCCATTTCATTCATTAATTTTATTATTGAAAAACTCAGTTGGAGATTAATTGGGTTTGCATAGTTTTCTAAAATATACATATTTTTCCTAATGTATTAGAAAGTCAAATGTATATTGAAAGTACTCCTTTTAGGTTATGTAGTGTTTTATACTACTGATAATACTCAACGAGACAGAGATTGGGTAGTGGAAGGAGTAATTGGCGACAAATTATCAGCAATTATAAGCAACCTCATGCCAGATACAACATATTATTTTAAAATACAAGCAAGAAATACAAAAGGATATGGACCTCTATCATCTGAAGTAGTATATAAAACACCTCCAGGTAATTGATTGAATATTCACTATTGCTAAATATTGCAAATATTCTCAGTATATATAAATTGAATGTGGATATTTCACCATAGGATGTTTTTTTTAACAGGTTTGGCAAACAATTTTTTGTACATAATCATTGCTGCAGTCTCAGGAGGAGTTGTCGTAATAATCCTCATAATAATAGTTTCCATAGTTTGCAGAAAGAAACATAATGCTTATTTGGCACCTGTACAGAAAAATAGGTAATCGTATTATGTTTATTAATATGAGATTTTTTTTCCTGATACATTGTTAACTTAATTTAAAAAACTAAAGGTACAATTACAAAATAAATGCTTCACTTCCAACACATAGCAAAGTAAATATCTGCCTCAAATCAACACTGGGATATTTTACTGTTATTCCTGGGATTAGATGTCTCACTGTTGCTCCGAGGCGACTATATGAAATCTTAAATTTATGTAGAATCCAACATAATAAATGTTATCTAAAATTAATATTAAAAAAGAAACTGTCCAATAATTGTGAAAACACTAAGAAACATAAAACCTTTGAAGCTTATTAGTATATTTTTGGTTGCACTAATTCAACCAAAATTTTCTTCTAGGAGATATTTCAACCATAACTTCTTACATGTATATACATACTAGGATTGGTAATATGGTTAAAACCCAAACGGTTTTGAGGGTAGGAATTTAACATCAAAACACCTTTGCTAGGCTTTGCTGCTATGTTTTCTTTAAATTTTTCATTAAAAACGTATTTATATTGTTAATATTATTGTTATTTATCAGTAGTTTTTATCATCCTACATTTATTTATAGTAGATATGCAGGACCTAAAGCAACAGCTCGGGAGCTGAAACCTCCAGATTTATGGATTCATCATGATCAAATGGAGTTAAAAGAAAAAATTAGGCAAGGAGACCATTCAGGATTGCCTCGAAATCCGCACGAAGCAGACGTTATGATCGACATCATGGAAAAAAAGAAAGGTTCTTACATAGGTACACTAATTTTCAGACATTATTTACTGAGTTAATCAAAACTATGTAGTGTTTAACAACTCATGCAAATTTAAACTTTATAGTTTCTCTTCAAATCTTTTAGTAATGTCTTAGAAAAAAGCTTTTGGTATTAATGTCATCCGTATATGCAGTCGAATATCAATTTACACGAGGGATGCGTTCCTCGCATCAGTTTAAAAAGTTGTGTTGTTGAAAAAAAAAATGCCGTTAGGGTGCACATAATCAATGGGAGAGAATGGTATAAAATGAAACAGTATGGTACATATAGTATGCAGCAGTAATAAAATGCAGTACTAAGATAGACTTGTACAATAGATGCAGTAATTATATTCAGTGCATTTTCAGTTGTTCAGGCATTTCGAAAATCTTTAAATATCTATAGTTGTCAGAAACTTTCTTTTTTTCCTTTCATTTTCAAACTTTAGATAAACAGCCCACTCATGTGAAATTATGTTTCATCAACGTCATATTTAGAACGAAAAAGATGCGGAGTGGCGATTTGTACATTAACAAAGCAATGTTTCGACTAGTACGGTGTGAGGAACTTCCGCTTTCAGTGATGCAAAAGAAAAAGTCCATTCACGATACTAATATTTAGTACCCAATAAAGAAGGCAATACTTAAGATTGCGATTCAGTTCCGAAAATTTTCGTGTCGCAGGTGATTAATTTGCATTAACTCTAAAACTTGCTATATAGCCATTTGGTGTTTTTCAAATCTCATTGCAGCGCGAGTCCACTGCAGTTTAAAATTGCTCATAGAAGTAAAGTAATCCATTCTTAGTTATGTTTCATATTTCGGATATATATTAATATTTAATTTTTAATACTAGTACCGTTTGGGATATTTTTCCTTTTTTTTATTTTTTTCTTCTTACTGATTGAGTTTTGGCACATTAACATAATAAAAGACAATTACTAAATATATTATGTTTTGGAGGTTATTTGGTAAAATTGAATAATGTTTTTATTTCATTTTATCAGTGGCATAAAAAAGTAGATGGTGTCCATGTCTAGACCCGCAACTTGAAGCTCAAACTCATTTAATTATCTCCTACAAAATATAAGGTCCTTTAAAATCACTTTCTACAAGGGAAATTAAAGTTTTTCTCTTTCGTTTAAAATATGTTTTTCATCATCTAAATCAATTTTATGTGTATGTATGCCTATGTAAAATTCAAATAAATTACGCCTGCATCTATTTACAGTTTCAAGTAGCCGAATTGTACTTCTTGAATTAAATATTCACTGTCAGGAAATAATTAAAAATTTGAAAGTTGAATTCGTTCAACTTTTAATTCCAACCTTCAACTTTTAATTTCTTGCAGCAAATATTCGTAAAAATCATAAAAAAATGTTTCGAATGACAAATTGATTCAGTAAAGTTAAGGAAGAATAAATAATCCTTATTAATATATTCCGTGTTCAAATGAGCTATATTATTACTCTAAATCACTTCTTGACTTTTTTCGTTCAACCCTCAAACGGTGTGTAAGTGTATGCTTTTCATTTTTTAATTTTTAAAAAGTAGTGCGAAGTAGCAACTACTTTTCAAAAGTAGTTTGTAGTTGCTACATTTTGAAAAAAGTAGTTGTAGTTAAATTACATTTGAAATAAAGTAGTTGTAGTTCGCTACAAATAAAATGTAGTTTTTCCAACCACTGTCTTTGAGTCATCGCCTCTCTTAACGACAGATTGTTCTCTTCTCAGGAGCAACCAACATATGATCTTATAGTGGTAGCTCCTGACAAGTTTTGCTGCATACATGATAGTTAACTTAAAATCAAAAAAAGACACACAATTAGGAAAAAAATAATGGCTCAATTCTCTGTGATTTAGATAAAATCAATGATGGGTTACCTACTGTAACAAACATCCAGTACTTTGCACTTACTTAAAGTTATAGAAGTAATTCAATTTTTTAATGACATGGATAAATATTTCACAACATATATGAATAGGTGAAAGTTCTGACATTACCCTATCATAAAGTGTACTAAGCACTTTTGTTTTTCTTTAATTAGCGCCTCTTTTTTCTCTCGAACTCCCTACCACTTTAACAAGTACACATCTTCCAAGATTACATGTAATTTTAATTTATATTTTATGCAGAAGAAGTTAGTTCACAGCAGAACCCTGTTTTATTTATTATTTTACTTTTCCCACTTGAATGTATTGAAACATTTCATAATTTCATAGACAAAATGTCAGTTATTTGAAAGAATAAAAATTAAAATAACAGAATTGAATTGGAACTGCTTTTTTTAGCAATTCTGCATTAAAATCAGTAGAAAACATTTAATCTGTAAGAAGAAAAATGCAATAATAACTCTCACTTTGTAAAGAAATCCTTAACTAAACCATATCAACATTTAAATCTATACTTTCTAAGTAACTAATTTCATGCTGTCATATTTAAAACCAATACCACTCAGGATAAAGTTAATAAGAGATTATATTTCCATAGTGGTTTATGCAACAAAAAAAAAAAAAGAGGAAAAGAAAGAATTTCTCGACTCATTTAAAAATTAATTTTGTTTTAGTTTTTGAATGTTTTCTTCCCATTTGCACGTTAAACTGTGGATCATGCATGTTAGACATCATACCTTTAAATTTTACAATGAAACATTATGATATTTTTATTTTTACAAAAAATGACAATAAAAACTTGGGTTTTTTAAAGTTTTTGATTTCAATTACTACATTTTTTTTTCTTTGTTTTGACAAGTTATTATTGTTTGAACAATTTATTTGATTTATAATTTTGCCTTGTTTCTAATATATCTTTTTATTTATTGCATTTTGTTTTGTTTTGAATTTTTGTACAAGTAGATGATATGGCTGCATTAGTAGATGGAATGTGTGATACTAGTCCCTCCAGAGTAAAATCATTTTTAATACATCCAGAAAATTTCACCATACCTCCACCTCCTCCCAGTAAGTAATCCCACTAATTAAACTCGCATAACAATTAACCATTTTCATCAAATAATTATGCCAATACTCAAAAAGTAAATGCATAGGATATAAATCAAATATTTAGAAAATATCATTTAATGTAAATTTTGGTACAGTAGAACTCAAATTATCCATTGAGACCAAACACCCCTCAGATAATCAAAAACTCAGATTGTTGGACTTTCCCAAGAAAAAAAAGAGTCAATTAACTAATTGCTGTATGTATGTTAAAAATGGGAGAAAAAAACTAGCTTTAAAGAAAAAGAGTTAATTAAATTGAGAGGCAGCACTTACACATGCTACGCTTACTTACAAGTGCTGTACATTTGAAGTCAATAACAGAACTGCACCATGAGACGGTGACTCATCATCAAAATAATGCTCGCCTTACACCTATGCTAGCTTGGCTGAGAGAATAACAATACTGCGCATGGGAAGAATTATTATTTTTTGAATCGTAGTATGTTTCCGTCTTATTTTTCTTCCCAGAAATTATGGAAGAGATTCGAATAATCAGCAATTCAGGTGGTAGGAGCTTGGATATTTTGGATAATTGTTCTACTGTACTTTAAATGCTACAAATACTTGCTTTATAAAGTACAGTTGGCTCTCTGTTTAACGACGCTCTATTTAACGACTTGTTCTATTTAAGGACGGCTCTTCATGGTCCCAGATGGTCCACTATAGTGTTAAAAGTATTCTATTTAAGGACGCTCTCTACTTAAGGACTATATTTTTTGGTCCCTTGAAAGTCGTAAACAGAAAGCTAACTGTAATTTCTAAAGTTATACTGTTTTAACACAATGACTCAAATACTAGCTTTATCAGCGACAACTCCAGTACCCAATGGCGGTTTAGAGTCACCATATGAAATGGGATCTAGTGGCTTGGCCAGACCAGTCTATCCAAGGACACAGTACAACATTCCTCATGCCCATGTGACAATAGATGCTGCGCATCCCGGTAAGCATGATTTTTTTTTTTATGTTTCTTTTTTTCCCTGTACATAAAAGAATGCTGACCACTAAACTCATCTTTTAGGTTCATCTTCATCAACCCTTGCATCCCCATCTGCTCGCACTCATCATCCATATGATCAAGTAACATCTCCCACTCTCCACATAACACTTGGTGGTGCATCTGTGCTGGGCACAGGTCAACATGCCACTTACTCCAGCAACACCAACACAACTGCAGAATCCACATCTGCATCAGGGACTCTGAGCAAAAAACCACCAAATCATTCTCTTAAGTCTTTCAGTGTGCCAGCACCACCTTGCCAAAGTGCCCCAACAACACCCCAACCAAGGCATATAGGTAAATTTATTTTACCACATTTTAGTTCAAATATGTAATGAAACTTAGTTGTGAACCAAAGAAATCAAATTAAATTAATCTGCCAGTAGATTTATTGATATTGCATTCCAACAAAATGTGTTAAGGTACACTTTTGCCACTTTCTGTCAAAGTATACATTTTTTAATTTCTACCCACCAAGAAATATTTTGTTTTTAAAGAAACTATTTTATTAGTTTTATGACAGTTGGAAATCAAGCAATGTCCTTGGAAAGCAATAAATTTTACTGCATTTTTGGAGGGAGTAAATTTTTTACACAGTCAAACCTCGTTGAAAGGAACTCAAAGGGACTTTTAAAATTAGTTTGTCTTATCCAAAAAACAAAAAATAGCATTACTTTTAAGTGCAATAGGAAGAGGATCACGAATATAGTTTGGTTTAGCAGTAAGTCACTTAAAGCATATTCAAATTAACAAGGTTCAACTATATTTGGTTTTCTTACAATGAATTTTTAGTAAGCAATTTAACTGTAGTAACTCTTGTAATTTATATCCAATGTTGATTTTTTTCATTTATTTATTTTTAACTTTTTTTTGTTTAGTCTGTCTTTGTCCAATGTGTGACAGGCAATGAATTAAAGAATTAATTCCCACATTTCTTTTAACACCATGGCAAGACTTTTCAAATTTAATTGTAAAATGAACACATCCAACTATATCACTTTATGCATTAATTTTCTGTAGTACCATCCCCCCCCCCCCCAAAAAAAAAAAAAAAAATCTTGCCTGCTTTAGCTTTACAGTAGTTGATTGCATAATGAAAGTTTTATATATTTCATTCTAATTTATAAAATCCAAATAGCTTATATATTTTTTCATATGTAGTAGCTAATGCATGAACTTATTTTTCTACAATATTATGCACAACTTCAACAAATTTTTTCTTTTAGTTAGTTTTTATGGCCAAATTTTGTTACAATTCAGGTTAATGTGATAGGTATATGGTATAAGGGTTTATTCTGTGACTCCATTGGTTAGTTCAAGATTCTTCTTAAATGTACTTAATATAAAGGAGGGTGACAATCTATAAACGTTCAACTATACTGCTGTTTTTTACTGTACCCATTCTTGTAAATATCTCCTTCTTTGCCAAATATTGAGCATTATAAATTAAGAAATAATTATAAAATGCAAACAGCTATTAAAATTGCATACATTTGTTTTGGGGAACACAAATGTCTCATTCAGAAGTAGAAACAGGCCAGCACCCCTGGGAAAAGGATAGCAGACGGAGAGTGGGATGTTAGATTTTTTTTTTTTTTTTTTTTTCCCTGCACAAAGACACAACCTTTGACTTTGACTTTCACTTTTCTGTTTTTCACTTTAGTCAAACCTCAACAAGTTGCCAGTCCTCAGAAGAAGCTTTTAGCTACCGGTGGTCCATCACCTGCAACGCCTTCATCTCAACAGTCCACTCTAAAATCTCGGCCTTCAACGATGCCAAGACATCAGGATGGTGGCTGCAGTGACAGGGAGGACCTGCCTGTAGGTACTTAACTCTATTGCTGCTCTTTCTCTTTCATCTTCGCTTATATCTCTCACTAACAGTGCATTTACTATTTCTATTAACCACACTTCTGTTTACAAATTTCAACTTGCCTAGTTCTGCAATGCATAACCAGTAATTATTGAATTAAGTCCTTCTGCCAGGGTCTTGTCGAACTGTTTTATAACAACAAACTGTTCAAACCTGATTCAAGCAAGTTTGTCACATAACATTTGTGTTGTAGGAAAAAAGAATTGGAATACTGTTTTAAAGAATGCATCTTTCTCCCTCTCTAATTCTTTTAAAAACGTCTAAAATATTAATCTACTATGCATCTTTCCTAAATATGACACAGTTAAAGGCTAATTCAAAATATTTAAAACTAAAATAATAATCTTATTCTGCAATTGTAAATAGATATTAAATATGTGTTTGATTTGATGTCACATTTTTTTTCTTCTTATTTCAGTTTCAATCAACACCTAAGCAGAGTACATTTGCAAATATTTTTTCCTTGCAATCAAAAGTGTTTAATACTACTATTCTTTTAACTCAACCTTGATAGTTTGGAGGGAAGAGAGGATTCACTTATCTTTTCTGTTAAAATTAAAACTTTTTCTAAGAAGAATTGAATCTGAAATAACATATGCATTAGGGTGGTTCAAAAAAAACTTTTTTTCAGCTAGAGTTCAGAACACCCCCTATTTTTTTACACTTAATAATAGTATTACTAGCTGCATGCCCGGCGTTGCACGGGCTACTTAAAAAATGAAAGAAATGTCCAATTGATGTTTTTGTATTACTCTGACATCAGTTTCTAAAGCGCTAAGGAGTAAATAAATGCGCGTAATGCAAGGTTTTCAAAACACCAGTAGAGCATATTTTTGGCAAAAATCTCTTTAACGTTAATCATGGTTAACAATGATACAACTTATGAGTATTTTCAATTAGCACAAAAGATGAAAATATATGCATTATCAACTATAATCTGTGCTCACATTAAAATGAATCACATCTGATAGACTATATCTGAAACATTTATGTACAATTACAATCAGCTTTTTACATAAAATGACACACACTTTTTGGTTGATTGCGTGAAACTAAAGCACCAAGACTAAATAAATACCAATAAGCATTAATTTAATACCATGTCATCAGATTCCAATTTAGCTTTAGTTAAAATCCTTAAAAACAATCTTTTTTGTTCAACTCAGTTTCACTTAAAGAAATCCAAACAATCTTAATTTAACGTGTTCTTTTAACGATACAAACTGTATTTTAAAAATAGAAACAGGAAGGATAAAGAGAGTTATTACAATTCAAAACCACACACATATGACGGGAAAAAGTCCAACAAATAGCACATAATTAGTCGCACATCCTAAATGTACCAAAGTATGAGGCCGATGAATGATAATCTTACACTACAATCAATAAACATAGCTAAAGAAACAACTTTCATATGCTTAAAAGAGTTAAGAACGTTGAATGTAAAAAATAAAAAAAGGACAGACGATAAAATAAAGGCTATGTCCGAATAGAGAAACCAATTTTAAACTAATTTAAAATGAAATTCTAGATGGAAACGTTGTTTTAAGATTTGGACAGCAGCCAAAAAATCTCCTTTAAAACATTTATTAGAATTTTACTAGCTCACCCACATGCAAAATGGCAACAGGAAAGAAATAAAAATTCCTGAACAACGTTATGTTAATTAACGTTTTAATTAATATCTCTGCTAATTAAAGTCGCACAATTACGAGATTGGTCCTATTGTTTTTTTTGGAAAATTTCGAATTGATCGGTATCTCGTTTGACTCTCGATTCACAGTGGTTCTCGAGAACATCGATCTTCAGATGGACAGACGCACGCGAACAGATTTTAATATTATAGTGGATACTGTAAAAGTTTTAGCTTCTTACTCAAATTTTAAGACGGTGCTCAAAGACCCCATAATTTAACATTAGCCATATCACAAAAGATGCCACAAATTGAGAAATATTTAATTTCCCCAGCTATTTTTTCGTAAATAATTATTTTATTGCAATGTATATGCATATTTCTAGTGTATATTATAATGTGTAGCATTGTTTTTTCAGTTTAATATGTTTTTTTAAGCCCCCCTCTTCATACTATTGAAGTTTGGCGGAGGAGGTTGAGCACCCTCTTTCAGTTGAAATAGGAAGATAAAAGTCTTCCAGTATAATGCTATCCAAAGTCTAAAAATAGTGAATGGTATCCCAGTATCTAGGAGAAACTTTTTTTTTACATGTATTTTTGAAACACCCTAATGTGCATATGTACACAATCTGGAAAAATGGAGATGACATGACTTTATTGCACTTTCCAATAAATTTTGAATGGTATAAGCAGGGGTTCCCATCACCCCCAAGTGCACTGGTACAATCAATGGAGCAATCTGCACTCTGTCCCCCCCCCCCCCCCCCCCGAGTCACCGCGGTATAAGGGTAGTTAATTAGTTATTTACTTTCTGACTACATTATGCAAACATTAACTGACTACATCTAACATCTGACTACATTAATCAAAATAAATCAGCCCAGCAAGAAGAAAGGATGATATTGATTCATTTGATGTGATACTAAAATGATGTGCATCTAAAATCTGCAAACTGTTTTCATAAACATAATATTTCTAAAAAGAATTAATTGGCTGAAGCAAGAATCATTTTTACTGATGTATTGTGTAAGCATTTAATTCATAACAGAACTAGCTGTACTCACACGGCTATGCTTACTTGTACTATAAGGTTTAAAAAATTAAAAAAACTCTTCAAATGTGAAAATTTCTCTTCCCACCCTGAAATAGAGAAAAGATTATGTTTGTCAATTTAAATGTGCACACATAATTTTACTTATGCTTGAAGCACATTCAATGAAGCAAAAAAAAAATCATGCTATAATGACGTCAACTGCCGCTCTTAACTCCCTCTATCAAAGTAAAATGCATCTAACTTAAGTACTCTAAACATTTAAAGTTAAATAATAAACGAATCACTTCCAACTATTCAAACTGAAAGAAATAAAAAAAGTTTAAATTTTTATTGCCAAAAAATAATCAGACGATATATTTAATTTGAGAGAATGAATTTCATTGGTCATGCAGCAAAGGATCAGAGTTAAGTGAAAATCCCCCTACCCAAAGAATAAAGAATTTAATTGAAATACTTTGTGTAATTAGAACAAAATTAAAATCTTTGCTTTCCCTGAAGGAAAAACATTTTTTTTTTTTTGAAATACTTGACATAGTTGCAATAAATGAAAATTGAGGAGTTTACTTTCAATACGGATTATAACCACTTTTTGAAAAGATAAACGGGTTTTTTTCGTTTTCAGAATCTCTAAAATAAGCCCTATCGACCCATGAATTTCCCTTTTCTCAAAGTGGTTTACATTATCTACTGTTAAAAATTGTGTAAACATTGGTTTTACACCTAAATGGTGCATATACATCCCCTTATTTCTCGCCAGGTCTTTTACAGCAAAGTGGAACCTATCCCTTATTTGCCAATCAAGCATAATATCTGTCCGCATAACGACATCGTAGCAAAGTTTCAATATTGAAGCTTCGAACAACAGCAGCCCTATGATTGGAGCACTTTTGCTTAGACAACTCTCAACCATTGGTTTCATAATATTTTTATATAACTTATGTGGAAACTCTGAGGGCAAATTACTCATCTTTGGGCACCTATTAGGCCCTGGCAACCCTGCTTAAGGATCAGAAAAAAGTAGGCAACCTTACTTTAGCGTTTTGTTTACAGCTTTTACTCTTCATTTATGACAATAATTTCCGGAAACTCAATGATGGGTAAATCATCTCCCTCATTGAAAAACTTTTATTTGCTGACAACCCTGATTAGGGAGCCGAAAAAGGTAGGCAACCTTATTTAAGCGTTTTATTTCCATCTTTTACTCTTTATTTATGATAACGATTTTTGGAAACTCAATAAGGGGAAAATACTTATTTTTAGGCACCTTTCAACCCTGGCAACCCTGATTAGTTCAGGTGAAAGAGAGAAATTCTTACTTTCAAGTTTTATTTACAACTTTTACTCTTCAACTATGGTAGCAATTTTAGGAAACTCGATGATTAGGAAACTTGTTCTACAGGGTGGCGACAGGAACTGTGAAAAAAAGTTCCCTGACTTTTCCCTGATTAGGTTCATCAAATTTCCCTGATTTACGTTACCAATGATAATGGTTTCCTTTCTTTGCTCTACTTGAAATTCATTGTATGTTTGTACAAAACGCAGTATTTTAAACGTTTTTAAGTTGTGTAATGTTGTTGAATTAAAGATATAATTTTAAAAAGATGCTGTTTTTTTAATAAAATGTTTAAAAAAAACATATCAAGTCAATTTGTTTGGAAAAAACCTTACAAAACAGTATAATAAATTTTTCTATATGGAAATTTATATAAAATTATAAAAAAAAAATACTTTACTTCCAGTAACCACTTAGCATAAGAATTTTTAGAAACTATTAAAATCACTCTTAAAAACATGTGTATTTATGATAGAACTATAAAGTAATTGAAATTATTTTGAACTTAGTTTTCAAACAGTATAATAATTGTTGCAAGAATAACAAGTAATAGTGAAAGAATAGAAGTAATGTAGTTATTCTTATATAACTAATTGACATATTTAGGCAAAACAGATGAAACCTTTTGACATCCATTCATAGGGAGCTTTTCTCTAATCAAGAACATAGATTTTAATGAATGGTTACAGAATTTTAACAATAAAAAAATAAAGATATTTACTTAAGTGCACAAGTTATTTCAAATGATTTCAGTTTGTATCGAAAAAAAATTTAGGTTGCTTTCGTAACAAACAGCTTTAAAATGTAAGGGGGGAAAAACAATTGGTTAATTTCAAAATATATAAAAGAATGGTTTAAAAAAAAAGAATCATTTAAGCCTGAAAAAGAAAACCTTTCTATTTCTAATCTGTGGTGACAGCAAATAGTATAACGGCAAAAAAACAAAGTTTTTTTGATTCAATGTTCAATTTTAGTAATTACATTAAAAACGCGAAGAAGTAATAACTTTTAAGCTTTTATCAGTATTAATTCAAAAAACAAAGAGTTCTTCTTGAAATCTTGATTACAATACGATAAGGCATTAATGACGGTTTCCTCTTTGCCTGTAGGGTTGTTTATTTTACGTAGTATTGAAAGCGTGAAAGCAAACTTCAACCTAGGTAAAATAAACTTTACAGACACAGAAGCAATCTTGCATCCTGTGGTTAATAAGTAAGATGCAATACTTTGACGTTGAGGAAAAAAGATGCACAAATATGCGGCAGTGTATAATCGCACCTCATTAATTTTAACTTTTTTTTGAACAGATAATTGCCGGAAATTGCGTAGAGAATTAGGAGACTTAATTTTGCAAAGCAAAAAAAAAATTTTTTTTTTCTTCATAAAATCAATTTTCCCTGATTGTTTGTTATTTTTTAAAAATTCCCTGATATTTCCCTGATTAATTAAGTTCCCTGACTTTTCCCTGATCTCCCTGATTTCTCTGATCTGTCGCCAGCCTGTTCTAGTAGTTCAAACCCACTAGGCTTGACCTACCCGAACAATAGGGTAGGTCAAGCCTAGTGGGATCTCGTACTATCAGAATAAAACTTCCCTTCACAAATATGACTACAGTTCCTAAAATCTAACAGCCGTTGTTCCCAAAAAGAAATAGTACAACAGTTGGTAAAATAAAATCAGCAGTCTTTAAAAATCCCTATCAAACTGGGCTGCATGGGCTACCTCAATTGTTACACCGTTTCTTGACGGAGAAACTGAGGTCATGTGACACATGCCTAAAATTTTGGAGAAATCTAGCCAAAATTGTGCCATTGAAATATCTCCAACAGAACCTATAAATCATCATTGAAAAGAAAGACAACAGTTTTCAAAAAGGGGGAACTCCCAAATATTTTCATTACTAAGCCCGTAATCTGAATGAAAAAAAATTTAAAAAAATCCCCTCATTAGCATGAGAATGACAATCCCTAAAAACCACAATTACATTGAGGACATAAATAAATCAATGTTTCTGGGAAAAACTTTTGTCTGAATAAGAGAACAGAGCATGAAAAATCCAATTATATTGGGGACAATAGCTCCCAAAACTTCCCTTTTGAAAAAGAAAAAAACTTTCCTGAAAGGCCCCATCTTAATAAGAAAATTGATCTCTACAAACTCTTGGACTGAAAAGGTAACAGTTTTTCAATAACCCCAACCATCGCTTTAAAAATCTCTATCTGGATAGAGAAAATACAGTTGGCTCTCTAACGACTTTCAAGGCACTACAAAAAATCGTCCTTAAATAGAATGCTTTCAAAAGTACAGTGGAACCTATGAAGTGGAATGTGGCCGTGAAAAGTCATCTTTAAATAGAGAAAGTTGTTAAATAGAGCTTTGTTAAACAGAAAGGCAACTGAAGCTCCAAAAACAACATTCAGAATATAGAAAAATTCAGAATACAGAATATAGCATCAACAGTATGTCTAAAAAGAAAAAAAAAGAAAATTAAGTTTGAAAAAACAGCACAAAAAACATTCCTTTTTGAATAAGAACAAATTTCTCAAAGCTCCCCATTGAAATAAGGATGCCAGTTCCTCAAAAATCTATATCAGCTTAGACCAATAGTGCCCAACCTTTTCGCACGCAAGGATCGCACCACATATTAAAATGAGTCTCGCAGGAAAGAACACATAAAATTTCAAAATATTGGTTTTCAAAAGTGTTTGTAATTTTTGCACATTTTTTTCAATTGCTGAACGTAAAAAAAAACGAAACCTCCAATGAGAATACTGATTCATTCTCAGAAAATATACTCTATTTTTATCATGTTCTTAAATGGTAAATCCACCATTCATCCTCAGACACAAAGTGTTTCCTGCTTATCCTTGCAGATGTAAGAGGAAGGTGATACAGACTTCAGATGATGCTTGTGAAAATTTTCATTTTTATGAACAGCAAAAGTTGGAAAACAATTGCATAGAAAAATTCTCATAGGATTTTGAAATTCTCTGGGATTAATCCCATTAAATATCATGCAGGGACAGAATTGGAGAATTTTAACAAGCATAAAGAGGATTTTTTTTAATATGATTTTTTATATGATACACATTAATGATTTTAACTGCAGAAAACTAATTTTATGTTAATTAACATTATTTTTTCTTGTTAATTAACTTTAACAAGAAAAATAATTTATTGAAATTCAAAAACTAAAATACATCCTAATTGCATTTATTCAGTACATTTTGTGCTTAAAGATGACAAATTTTATTTCTTCCTCTCATATTTTTCCTTTAAAACAAGCATTTAGAAAAATCTGAACTTATCAAAATGTGTAAGTGATTTTGGTACTGGGTACACTTCTGTGATTTTGTGTATAAATATGTCAATAACTATTTTTATGTTATATAAAGTTGAATTAATTTTCAACTTTCTGAGTAAAAAATTATTTTTGGGTTGTATGACTGATTTCTTTACTTCTTTTTTAGCCTTCTTACAGCACTGAAGACCTAAGTGTTGAAATGGCCAACTTAGAGGGTTTGATGAAAGATTTAAATGCCATTACAGCATCAGAATTTGAATGCTAGAAAAGCATTTTAAAATGACTGATATACTTTCATGAAGCAAAAAACATTTTTGTGAAGTTGCGTTGAGATGAATTCTATGCATAACTATCTGTGCCTGTGATTACAATATACTTTGATAGTTTTTAGTCATTTGACTGAGTGCACTATGCATTTATCTCATAAAAAAACTAATTTTCACAAGCAAATGTGAAAAAAAAGTGTTGATATTTCATTGGTGGACAAGGGAGAGACATGTTGTATAAATATTCATACATCTGTAATTTAAGAAGCTAGTACTGAAGGACTTGAAAAAAAATACTGTGGTGCCTCTTCAAACTCAAAAAGCATCATGAAAAAAATTAGTAAAGTCTCAAAATATAGCAAGAAAAGAAAATATTGTGATAATTAATTAGATAATTTCAAGAGATAATTAATATATGGTAATTGTTGAATTCAATTGAATTATCCTCCAATTATATACTAATGGAAACATTTAATAAAGCAAAGCTGGGTACATTGAGGTTCAAATTACAGTGAAACCTGTGTATAACAATACTGTCTCTAACAATAACCTGTCTATAACATTTTTTTTAATTTTTTTTTGCCCCAGCAAAATGTCAGCATGAATAATCAAACTGTTTATAATGCTAACCTGTCTATTACGATAGTTTTTTTAGGTCCCAACAGTATCATTGTAGACAGGTTTTACTGTATATGCTTTATTTCTCAAGATATTTCACAGGGGAGATGATTTTTAGTTATAATTAGTATTCAAACTTTAAAACTGAAAAATATGTTTGAAAAACAGAATTATCCGTCATAAAATTAGCTATTACGTTTAATACAGTTTGTAAAATTCACTGATAGTTAAGAATATCTTTAAGAAAATTCAGGGGGAGAAGTTGAGCATGACATTATATTTCAATTTCTACATGCTATTGTTAAAGCATCATTTTCTGTTGATACCTTGTTTGATCATCATTTTTCTATTGATTCCATAACAAATTTCTAAATAAATTTTTGAAAGTACAATTTAAAGATATTGAAATTATCTGTTCATACAGTAATTAAGTAATGATATCCCTAAAGCAATCATGCAAATATTAAATGGAAAAAAAAAATCTGCAAACTAACACTAATAAATACTTTTAATTTCAAGAAAATAGCAAACTACAAGAACCTAAGAACAAAGACATTCACCAAGAGTACTAAAATATTGTAAATACCAAATCTTCTGTCATTACAAAATATTTCAACGAATATTTCATTTTGTGTAAAAGAACTTCTTTCATTCTTTATCTGTGTAAGTGTGTATATCATTGCTCCATGTACAGTCAGCATGTCTTTTCTTACAGTGGGCTTTTGTGTCATGTCTTTCTGTACTGCATACTTATGTATGTACTTCAAATGAAAATTAGTCTGATTTTTATACAAAGCATTCAGTATGTATTTATACCCAATTATGAGGAAATCATGACTTTGTAATAAATGCCATTGAAACTGATATGGTTTATTATTGATAGAAAATCAACATTTTACATGCATAACATATAAATGCTTTACTGTTTTTTTTTTTTTGTTTTTTTTTAAACAAAAATTTAGTTTGTATTTGGTATAGGAATAAAAATGAAAAAAATCAGTAAACACGTTAGTAGTGGCCAGTGCTTAGCAAAGCTTCAGTAGAGGCCACTTTAAGGTTTACCGCCTGCACGTTTGAAGCACTTTTGAATCTATTGGGAGATCTGGAATCCTATTTTTTCAAATATAAACTTTGAAGTGGCTACTACTGAAGCACTGGCCACTAAAGGTGTGTTTACCTTAGTTTCTTTGTATTGATAAAAATATCCTTCTATCATTCATTATTCAGAGCACCCTGTTCACATTCAATCACTTATAAGATAGGTGTGCGGAAATCCGAAAATAAGCTAAAGATAAACAAGGAGACAAAAATTACAAACCATTTTCGAAAAATCACAAAATCCTACACTTATAATCGAAATAAACTAATGGGAGACAAAAAAGAGCAATATATCCGAAAGCACAATTCAACAGAGGTCAGTAAAATAGCAATTTGATTAACATTCATGTAATTGGTACAAGCATCTGCAATAATGTTAGTTTTTTCTCATAATACAACAAATTTCCAAATAGGAGCAATAATGGAAAATTAGCTTATTGCATTTTAGTAAATAAAATAAATTTAAGACATTTCAATTGTTTTTTGCTGAAATTATTATTAAATTTCAGAAAAATTTGAACATCTAGTATTTTCTGAAATATTCCAAACAAAGTGCATGTTTTTCATTCAATGAAAATATGTATGTATCTTGGAGTATAAAAATAGTATGAACCATTGTTTTTTCTTATACTGAAACACAAATATGAATATTTGAGGTCAATCATTATTATACAACCATTTTCTATTTGAGTTTGTCACACAGTAATAATTTTGGTACATTTTCCAGGGTTCATACTCAATTTGGATAAAAAAAATTCCATGACTTTTCCAAAACTTTTTCATGACTTCATAAAAATTTTCATGACCTTATTATACCAAGAGAATAGTACCATTTAATGTCAAACTTGCTAATTTTCGGAAATAAGCTTTAGAAAAACTTTTAAGTGAATGCCACTACCTCATTGAAGCACTTACTTGTGAATGAAAAAATATCAGAGCACACTGCAGAAACTAATAAATTATTCTTGTTTGTATTTAGCATATAAATCCAAGTAAAGTTAAAAAATTATAGTGAAATGTAATGAACTGACGTTTAAATGTCTAATAAATATTTAATAAATAAGGCAGAATAGTAATAATGGGATAAAAATTGAATTATTACTAAGTTTCCAATAATAAGTTCACTTCATAAAAACATTGCCCTTTGGTGTCAATAGTTCACAAATCACCCATGTTACTTGACCGTATATTTGTTCATTAAAGTAAAGCCACGTTTTTCAGTAAATTTATTTTTCTAAACCAGATATTTCAGCTGGCCACAATAATCAATTTTGCAAGCTGTATATTGGGCATCACTGTTTTAGAATATTATAATTCCCCTATTTTCATGTTCTATTGCCTGACTATAGTCTTCAATTTCCAAAGCCTTCAACATATTGAGATTAACTGATGAAATTATTAATGAATTTTTACAAGTAATTGAAACGAACTCGGATGCGATTTAATTGCACTTTTTGAGGGGGCGTGGCAAAATCAAGAACGTGCATGTTTACTAGAACATAAAATATAAGAAGTGCTGAAAATGATGGTGAATTCAAAATTAGTTATCCCTCAGTAGTAAAATCACATTATCAAAATAGGCGATCGGCTGTTACAGAAGCGGATGAAATTGGATTCCAAAACTCGGATTTGTTTTTGAGATCGTTCAATTTACATGCAATATTACTAAATCACTCAATATTTCTAGCGCTCTTTTAGCTATTGTTATTTTCTTACTACCTAAGAGATTTTTCCATGACTTGAAATAAATTTCTATGACTTTTAATGAAAATATTAATTTTCCATGACTTTTCCAGGTCTGAAATGTTTATTTTTTCCATGACTTTCCAGGATTTCCATGACCCGTACGAACCCTGATTTTCCATATTGTAAAGGATAATGTGACAATGCTTGAGAAAATTGTTAGTCTAAACCCTGATTTTGCTACTAGTACTTTATAGCACTAACTCAGCTACTGATTTTTGAATATGAAATCATGCCCTGGTGATGCCTGAAAACAAAAGAAATTCACATCATACAATGAAAGACTATCCCCAAGCCATTTTCATTATAAAATACAATAATAATTAATGATTTATAACTATTACTTAACCGAATAATTCCGTCATTTTTAACAGAAAACTGATTTAAAAGAATATTGACATTGCTAAATTTATAAACAAAAAATAAATTGAAACTATAATATAAAAATGTTACGGCAAAAATTTTTCAGACAAAACTTACTATAATAATATATACATTACCCTTTCTACAGCAGCAGAAAATATTCATTCAGTAGAAATTTCAACTGTATTAACATCAGTCATATTAATATCTGTTGTTTCAACTACAGTCATATTAGTATCGCATATAGAAGATTCAACTGTCTGTTCAGTTTCATGCAGTTCACCAATTGCATCATTGATAGCAGCATCGATAGAATCATCTCTCATAGAATCGGTTACAGATTTTTTCTTTCTTCCTCGTCCAGTTGTATTAGCTTTTGAAGGAGAGGCAGCAGCAGCTGCTGCAGCTTTCTTTCCTTTATCTGCATGATAGGCTATTTGAGAGAAAAAAAAAGGACATTGTTACCTGTTTGTACTCTTCGCCAAGGAGGGATCCAGAAATTTTTCAAGGAGGGGGCAGTTGTCTTTTTAAATTTACCTGTTACTGTGCACCTGATTTACACATGCTTGGGGGAGGGGGGATCTGCAGCATCATTTTTATTCTAAAACAACTAAAATACAAAGGTTTATCCAAGTAGGTCTTTGAATCTATTCTCTCTCTTTTCCGTTGAAAGAGGTATTCGCAACTCCAGCGCTCGGAATACGCTACCTTGCGGTGATTTACAAAACTGCCAAAAAAACTAAAACATTGCCACATTGCGTTCCAGGTGTGCCTGTTGACGTAAACACAGGTACTTTGTTCTGAGTATTTTTTTTTTAACGCAATCGATGTGTCTTAGATTGCTTTCAGCTACAGAAATTGTTTCGTCCCTTCTAAAACATGAGTTGATTGAGAAATGGTGAAAGCATTAACACTAGAAAACTCTGGATTAACAAACTTGGATAACGCTATACCAGGTAAAAAAATGTTTGTTTTGTGTGAATTTGTAAGAATATGGGTTTTTTTTAAATCTTAAATTAATTTAACTAACCATATTTTACAGCAGCATTTAGTTGGAATGGACAGTATGCAAAATATTTTCTTGAATATATTATCGTAGAACAAAATGAAAAATGTTTAACCAAGAAAGAATTTACTTTATTGCTTTTATTCTCAGCTGAAAGGTTTCGCCAAATTTGTTTAGGGTTATAGTTTTAGTATTGTGTGAGCAAAATACCCTTGGCGAGATTAAGCATGTTTACCATTCCACAGTTTTTAATTTTTATCATGAGTGGAATAAAATGGTAGAAAGATTACAGAATTCGATAAGTAAAAAGAAATAATGGTAGATCAACTGAAAAGAAAACTAGACCATATACCAGTGAGAATTTTGTTGATGATTTGCATAGCATGATATAATTAAATCTTAACTCAAAAATTAGAAACATGGAAACAGAAAATTTTTAAATTAACCGATTCGGGAATTTTAGAGAAATAACTCAGCTACAAATGCAAAACAATAAGCGCTAGCCAAGCAAGGCAAAGAAGTATCATCTTCTTTTGATAATAATTCGTAATGTCATATTAAATTTTCTAGCATTAATTGTTATTCTTGTCAGGTCACAATTATTGTTTAGTTTTATCAAAAATTGATAAATATGGAATTCAACATCGTGGAAATGGCTGCTTAGAACTACGAACTACGTAGTTTGCATTAATTTAACGTTTGGTAATGCTTCTTGAACTCTCATTTCTTTCTACGTGGGCCAGAATATCAACAAGACTTTGAAAATTAATTTAAAAAGAATAAAGTGAAAAAATCATGCATACGTACAAAATTTACTAGGCTTATTGGATTTTCTTCGTTACCACGTGCATTTGTTTTACCCTTTTCGTCCGTCATTAGAAAGTGGCTACAGTGCCCCCTATAATTCGTTGGAGCTGCGAATTCTAAAATTGCGCTTTAGAACTTCAATTTCGAAATAATTCTGGAGCAATGTTTCGAAACACCCTCCACCTAATATCATCAAAGATAGTCTATAAATTGCGCTTTTTGGAACTTCAGTTTCGAAAAACTACCAGAGAAAAGTCGCTAAAACCCATCTCTTCCCCTAACCAGATGTCTACAATCGAATCTTTAAGACTTACATTTTGCAAAATGCCTGGGGGAAGGCTTCCAGTCTCCTCCCTAAGCATCACCAAAAATTGTCTGAAATTGCCTTTCTGAAATTTTAATTCTGCAAAGTCTCCGGGAGGGAGATTCAAACCAAATTCATTCAATTAATGTCATTATAGATGTCCTAAACTTAACTTTTTTGGCGTTCAATTTGGCAAAATTGCTGATGTAGAATTTTCAAATTGATGAACCCTCAAGGGAGAAGCGATTGCCCCTCCCTTGTATCTGTCCTTGCTCTTGGCATATGATAACTGTGTTCTTTTAAAAACAGCAGTTAATTTGATCAAAATATTTGCTAAGATATATGTACAGTTGCTAAAGCATCCATCAAATCTCATTAAACGCTGTAAATGCGACAGAAAACATGTATTTACTTCTAAGTACAATTAAACTATGATTAAATTACAGCACTAAAGGGTTTTCAACAGAGCTGCAAAACAGCACTCTTCACTCATTCACAGCCAAATGACAAGTACAGAAATGAAACCAAGAACTTATTTACAGTACAACCTCGACATCTCAAATCTCTCGGGACGGGAAAAAATTTCGAGATATCGAGTTTTTGAGTTATCAAGGTTTTTAAAAAATTACACCAGGAACTCTCACAATTACACACATGTATGCTATATGCATTTATATATGTACTATGAGACCATTTTGAATTACGATTAATAAAGTAGTCTTTAATATTTTACTAGATTTGAAATTTTATAATTGTCGAAAGTGCAAAGGAAGAGATTTTGAAATGAACAACAATTTCAACTTGGTTTTTTACTTAAAACTTCTTATCTTCAACTAGTAGCGCCCCACATTCAAAAACTTTTCAGCAGCCATTTTGTAGGAGTTAAAAAAGCAGAAAGATGAAAATGAGGAACGCATTTTCTGTTTTCACTTGAAAAGTGACTGGCGAAAAATCAAACTCCTTTCCTCAAAATGGACAACATGTTCGAGAGAAATGCACAAAGATTCTAAACTCTGGGGAAAACACAGCACCCCTTTCATACCAACACTCCCCTATTATCTAGCTTCAATCCCCTAATCACAAAGTTTCCAAGAAGAGAGATGAAAACTGGTCCCTGGAACTGATTTTACTACAAAAATTGCCAAAGAAAAAAGACAACTGAAACTTGTTTCTGTGCAAAAATTTCGACATATCAAGGGTTTCGAAAAACAAATTTCGAGATAACTATGGGAAATACATAGGGGTTTTTATATAAAATGCAGGGGAAAAATATTTTTTCGAGACATCAAGGGTTTCGAGATAAGGAGGTTCGAGACATCAAGGTCCGACTGTATACCTTTGGACGGGCTAACACTAGAAATTTCTTTCCTTTTTTTTTTCATGTTGCAAAAGTTTATGCACTAATCAGATTTTATGCAAATATTTTTTGAAATATAATAAGTAGCAAAAAGGCAAGACTTTTTTTGTTGGACTATCAGGCGTAGTGTCAATTAATAATTAAAATATCAAAATCACAGTAGTTCTTGCCTCAAGAAGGCGATACAATGTAAAGGTGAAAAATGAACTGCAATTGCTCAGTTGAATGCAGATTGAAATGTCGAAGCAAAGAAACAGTTTTAGCACATTAATGTAGATGCGAAACCAAACTTAATTTCTAGAAAAGGTTTACATGGAGGACAGGAGGCACATGACCAAAAATGTTACCCTATTTCCAGCAAATGGAATAAATTTTAAGTTTAGTAAGATTACAATTTTGCACCTAAAAATATACAGATAATAGCTATTTGCAAAATTTGTAATATTAGCTTATAAAACATAAAAGTGCTGGTTAGCTCATTTAGCTGTGAGATGAATGTGCTACTCAAAAGTTGACCCAATTGGTATTCCTCTACAGAGTTCAGATAACTTTTTTCCTTTTCTGTATTTGGAATGCCCATAATTTTAACGTTTACAAAGAGATTTTTCATATTTTTCAAATTTATATTCTTCAACATAAAATATAGCAAACTGAAACGACCTTCATTTGCTATGAATGTCTTTCATTTTGTTATTTAACAAAACAATATGTTTTATAGTGTACAACAATTTAAAAAAATGATATGTTTTCCAACATTTATTGTTAATACATAATTTTAGCGACATTAAAATCAACGTTTCTGAGCAGCAATTTGAAAGTAATGGAAGACATAAAGTCAAGGAAATGGAACAAAATTACTTCATTTGAGTAGATTTACTTAAAACAGTGTGTTGCTCGGCTTTGCACGTGTACCTACAAAATGAAAGTTGTGTCAAGTGACCCATGTTCAACAATCAGGCTTAAACAAAAAAAAATTTTCCTTTATTTAAGCCTGCTTTTTTAAAATTTAATTTTATAGTGTAAAATTTCCCTGTAACATGTAGATAAAAGCAACTTTATGACTAAATATTCAAATTTAGACCTTTTTGGTTTAATTTTAAAAATTCAGTCATTGTTATTAGTAGATGCAAACATTCTGTTACAGGGATTTTCTGGTATGGGGTAAAAATACAAACAAATAAACCTATGTGACTTCCTGAGCATCAAAGGATCTTTGTGCCAAAATTTGATGTAAACTGGGTTTCTTTACTAATGATAAAGCTGAAAGTCTGTATATCTGTTAAGCGCATAGCGCTTAGACCGTTCGGCTGATTTTCATGAAATTTGGTACAAAATTAGTTCATAGCATAGAGGTGAGCACCTCAAAGCGATTTTTCGAAAATTCAATTTTGTTCTTCTATTCGAATTTTAAGAACATTTTACCGAGCAAATTATCATAACGTGGAGGGACAAATTATCATAATGTGGATGGGCAAATTACCATAACGTGGATGAGCAAATTACATAACGTAGATGAGCAATAGGAAATTAGGGAGAAATTCATCATCCATTATTTGTAAATATACAGGCGAACCAAATGACTTTTACATTTTCTACTACGGGCAAAGCCGTGCGGGTACCACTAGTGTATAATAAACATACGCATACAAACAAACATCCATTTATACATACATAGATTACTGAAATTCTACTTTGTTAGCAATTCTTTAATAAAAGAAAAGAACTATATCATTTTTGAAGATTAAAATACCTAAATTTAAAGAAAAAAAACTACCTTCCAATGCTTCCTTCAGAGGCTCAATCATGTCATCAAGAAGCATGTCACTTAAGGCAGCAAACACATCAGAAGCTGTAATTGTTTTCCTTTGAGTAGTTGCTTGAACATGTGTAGAACTGTAAGAAGAAACTTATTTTATGAAAATGAAAATTAATAAATATTAAGTGTGGTAAAGAATATTAGTTAAAAGTGTATAAAATGCAGTCAGGAAATCAATATGAAAATATTTATCTGAAACCTTTTTCAGTTTTATGTTTACAGAAGAAAAAAGTAGAGACGTACCGAGTACTCGGTAACTACTCGGTACTCGGCCAATTTGCCGAATACTCGGTACTCGGCCGAATTCTGATCAGATACTCGGCCAATACCGAGTAGTTGCAAAAAATTGAATATTGTCCAAGACAGATACTAAAATTTATTAAAAAAAGAGCAAGCATTATATTCTGCATGAATTTACAATTAAAATTTATAAGTCAAATTTAAATTTTGAGAAAAATGAAGTTTGTAATGCTTCAGTGGAATAAATATTTTAATGTCCCCAAAGTTAATAAAACTTTTTTATTAAAAATTATGCAAAAAAGGTAAGTATAGAAAATATGGAATTTTTATATTAAAAATGGATTTTTGCTACAAACAAAAATTAGTTATAAAAAATATAAAAATACCTATGCTTAAAAAATAAAATTAAATAAAACAACGTTAAAAGCACAGTGCAGGAACACTGCAGACACGTGTTTTGGCGTTACAAGGAATTTCTTTTTCAATGCACAAAATGGGAGCTTGTGGATTTAAAGGCATCCGACAAAAGTCGGATTTTTTCGTTGTATGTCTTTACATTCTTTAGCTCACATGTTATGCACTGAAAAAGACGTTCCTTGTAACGGGGGGTCAGAAACATGTGTCTGCAGTGTTCATGTACATTTGTTTTATCTGCTTTCAAAACTTATTTATGTTTGGTGGACTAGAACTATAATTGATTGGTATACAGTGAAACCCCTCCTAACGGACACCCCTCTTATGCGGACAATTTTTAATTCCCCAGTTCCAATGCAAATAACATTATTAAACCCCTGTCCTGCGGACACCTCTCTATTGCGGACGAAAAAAAATTGTCCGCATTAGAGGGATTGCAATGTAATTTGTTTCAACTCCAACTTGATAAATCATACCTTTTATTTATTTATTTTTAATTTTAAAAATAATTTTTTTGTAAAATTTTTGACACAAACAAAATTGTTTTAATATAACGCAAAATTAAATTTCAGCAGGAATTTAGTTTTAAAAACTATTATATGGACAAGGAGGTCTATACTACTATTCCAATAAGTTCAAAATTCATCACATGTGTGTCGGTGGTTCTTCTTAAAACATAATTGGTACTTGGTAACTCGGCCAAGTAGTGAAAGGCCGAGTACTCGGTAACTCGGTACTGGGCCGAGTAGTGAAAGGCCGAGTACTCGGTACTCGGCAACTCGGCCAAAGTGCTACTCGGTACGTCTCTAGAAAAAAGTAAACTATTTTGACTGAACATATAGAATTTCAGTCAAATATAAACTATAATTACTAATAACTTAACCAAACAATAAATACTTCAAAATGTTACAAGTAACATGATGTAATAACACTACACAGCAGATTGTTATGTAAAATGTTTACCATTATATCAAAAAACGATAAACAATTGAGGCGGTGCATCCCCAAAAACATAAATATACATTATATCTTACTTTACTATCACAGATATAACTAAGATTGAAAATTAAATTAAATTAAGTTCAGTGAATCACTGTTTATATGTTTTTGAAGGGACTGCATGAAAAATGCGTACAAATGAAAAAACTTATATAGATATAGGTTAGACTTTGCAGGGACCAATTTAAAAGACATATAATTGATAAAAATGTATAAAAGAGAAAATTATAAACGGTGCTTCACTGTCTGTATTTCTTCAGTTCTTTCAATTTAATTATTCACAATTGATACAAACAATGTCTTAATACAAACAAATTTCTAATCTTAAAATTAAAATATTTTGCAGTTACATAAACAATAAAGAATTCAATAATGCTACTCAAAACATAAAAAATAGATGAGGCAGAGAGGAGCAAAGGGAGCCATTAAAGCCATGGTCATAAGTGGCCATAGCTTAATAACGGCAATATAAGGGGCCATTTTCAAGTTTTGAGTAAAACACGTTTAAAGTTGCGGTCTTTGGTAGGCTTTCATTGAAAAGTTTTTTTTAATCATGCTGTATAGCAGCACCTACCAGTGTTAGTAGTGCTATCTCTTGCCACAAGACAGAGGAGAGGTTCACCTACCACTTTCACGAGTTATCTTCAAATCTTTAATTTTGTCACTTACATCCCTTTGCTTCTCACTGCCTCAAATGTACTCTTTAAAAAAAAAACTTTAATAAAGCAAATTATTAACGAAAATATGAATGTTTCTGAATCAATCTTTTTATTGACATATAACTAAAGCTACATGACGAAATTAATAGCAAACACACATTAATTATACCTCGCTTCTTGTTTAAATATTTCGATTCTTCATTAAATAAACAAATCTTTTCAATCTTAAATTCCTTCAAAAATTATTGTTCTGATTCATTTTCTATATCAGTTAAACATGACTCATTTTTACTACAAACATTAAAGGCTTAATTTCAAGCTAAATAAGTACAGGAGCCCAATTTATAGTCAGAGAACTGGTGACAGATTTTGGGAAGGAATTTTAGCCAAATTGAAACAGGAAAAATTAAATATTTTGAGCGTTACTGCATCTGGAATCTTAAGTCTGCCTGGCCTTTTGTGGTTATTTTGCACAGCCAGCGACAGCCACAAATATTCAAAAAAAAGATCCATCCTTTAGGCATCTTGGAATTGTTTTAATTTTTGATTTTAGCTTAATTTTAGAAATAGAACTCCCAGACTGTTTAGAGGGTCAGAAAATGCTACCAGATGACCCTGAACTGAAATTGATCATAAAAACATTTAATGCCTATGTTTATGGCAATATAGAAAATATTTTGTTTTTAAGTTAAAAGTAAATAGGAACAAATAACTAACCAAGCTGTTATATACAGTGCAAAAATTGCAGCTGCTCTGGCGAAACTAGCTCTAGCTTCACGAGATATATTAATGCCATCAGGAATCTAAGAGAAATGAGAGACGGCATAAGTAAACATTACAAATTTTGTTTGATCATCATACATTTTACAACAAACAATGAATAATAAACTAACAGAGAGATCAGAAATTAAACTTAATGTTACTTTAAACTTTTTATGTATATAGAAGATGCTTCATTCTACACATTTCTCTCCAGTTTTTTTATAGTATAAATAATATTTTACAAAAGTAAGCAAAATGGAATGTATTTAGCAGTAAGTTACCGCCCCAAGCCAGGGCTAAGGCAGAACTACATGCAACATACTAGACAGTCCGGTTATCACATCCTGAGACTGCAGTTTTGCAACCAGGCTGTCTGGAATAGTGCATGTAGTTCTGCCTTAGCCCTGGTTTAGGGGTTGTAACTTGCTGCTAAAAACACCCAACTTTTGCCTTCAAATCACAAGTCGAACTGCAACATGATGCGGACATTCGCTAGTGAGATAAATACACTTTATCTACCAGTTTGTTGGCATTATCAGCTTCAATGAAATGATATCTGTCTCCGGCTCGGTTATTTACTATTCCTGACTGAGGAGTTTTAATAAAAATGAAATTGCAGTCTCAGGATGTGATGACTACACTGTCTGGTATATTGCATAAAATAGAGTGTACTACTCTGTAATTTCTTGGTGTGAGTCATAAATCTTGAGAACCAGTGATGACATCCTCCTTTTTTAGTTTGCTGAGTAGAGAGGCACTTGAAAATTACTTGATGACACCAATGTTATCATAACCGAGATACTTACATCAAATGATTTTGTAGCTCTAACTCCAACAAAAGCAGATGAAAAAAATAATGAAAGGGACGATGAAAATGAAAAATTTAAAGAACTTCAAGCAGAAGCATCACCATCATATTCAATGGCTTTTAAAGTGCAGAAAAACTTCAAGCTTTTCTCAAAGCCAAGGGTGCAAATAATGGTGTTTTCCGGGGAACATAAGTATTTCTCAAAATCAGTAACACAAAAATAAAACCATTCCAATCAAATTAATCAATTTCTATGATAATGTGTAGAAATAAAAAACCAGTGATGTTCCCATAAATTTTCCTGAAGGCATACTCCAAGTAATCCCCTATGCACAATGTGTATATGCAATCATATCATATACATAATATGTCTAAAACAGGTTTTAGAGTATATGGAGTAAACCCAGGGGCATGCACAGGGGAGGAGAAATGACACCTGTTGGCCCAGGCCCGAGCCTGAAGTTGGGGGGAGGGCCCGAAATTTTTAAAATGAGGGGTAAAAAATATGTAATACAGGGGTAAACAATAAGGAGGAGCCCAAAAAAGTAATTTGTGATGGGCCTCAAAATTTCTGTGCACGGCCCTGAGGAGGCCGTACGAGAAGGGGGGGCTTTGCATGAACCTATTTTTAAGTGGCACTCAGTTATACTAGCAAAAACTATAGTCATTTTGAACTAATTATTATAGCAAGTTTGACTGCGCACCATTTGAATAATTTATCAACATTGAAAAAATAAATAGCTTAGACAAAAAAGTTCAGCTAAAAATGCAAACATAAACAACTCAATTATTTTCAGCTACAAAACTTAACCTGTTCTGGTTCTCTGGTTAAATTAGAATTGTATCTCACTTTATAGTAGTACGAACATGTTCATATTTTACTTCGCAAATATAAAAGTCAGGTGTAATTAGTAAATAAGTTACTTTACTAAAAACTACTTACAGTGTCTTTCAATAGCCTCATAATAACAGCTGATGGCAAAGTCAAATCTTCATTTTTTTCCGACATATCTAAAATTTAAGACAGTTAATATTCAAAATTTTTAAGGATCATCAAAATAATTACAAAGATAACATTCAAGCTACACTACATCAAATATTAAAATTCAAATACAGTAAAATCCCTCAAATGCAGACACCCCTCCTATGTGGACAATTTTTAATTCCCAGATTCCAAGCCGAATAACATTATTAAACCCCTGTCCTGCGGACACCCCTCTGTTGCGGACAAAAAAATTTGCCCCATTAGTGTCCGCATTAGAGGGATTTTACTGTATATATTTTCAAAAATACACGCATTATCCAAAAAATTATAAAATTTAAGCATTTGGATCAAAAAGAAGGTATCAGCTTGTAACTAAAATAAAACATCTACTCATCTCTATGATACAACTACTTCTCCAGACAACTTAAGTTGAACAGAACAGAAATTGATACCACACAATCCAAGACGATCCTTTTGGGAGGGGCGAATTACTTATTGAAGGGATCACTGGATAAAGGTGTTAACTGACATTTTTAAAAAACACGAGTTTTGTTGATGGATGAAAGTTTTAAATGATTATATTTCATATAAGCTAGCATTGAAAGTCCTATTCTGTGTATTTCCAGAGATTATAGATGATAAAGGTGTTATCTAACATAAAACCGGATTTTTTCTAGTGGTTAAAAGTGTTTACGTATGTTAACACCTTCATCCACTAGAGGGCACCGTTTTTCATAGAGTTAGCACCGTTTTTGATTCAAACGTTGGTTTGAAGAAAGGTTTGTGAAAATCTTGATATTTTTGATATTCAACATGAGGCATGTGAAAATTTTATTACCGATGGAAAAGTAGACATATCACCTTCTCCTGAACAATTTGAAGAGTTGACTGAAATACTCTGCTCTAAAAAAACCATCCAGAAAAGAAAAAGAACTCCACATGCATGGAAGCGAAAAAAAGCAGCTACGGCTAGGCAGAAAGGAGAAGCTTATGTTTCCCAGACAGACGAATTAGTACCAGCAAAATCAGTGTACAGGTACTCTGTGCCATGTTAAGTGTTGTTTACAGTGTTCCTCTAAATTCAGTATTGATGACAGGACTTCCATACTAACTGAATTCAATCAACTAGATGTGAATGCTAAAAATTGCACTTTTTAATAGTACTGAAATTAATAGCATTAAAAGACAGCACAAGTGCTAGGAAAAGTAGGGCAGCTTCACACAAATATTATGCCACTTTTGACTGTCAAACTATAAATATTTGCAAAACAGCTAGCTATGTGCTCTTTGTATGGTATTGGGAGAAAAAAGCTTCATATCATAAAAAACATTATTTCAAATGAGTTTTCAGCACCGCTACCAGATAAAAGATGCCATCACAGTTCAAGACCACACAAAGTGGAAAATGATGTGAAAGCATATGTAATGGAGCATGTAAACAGTTTCCCAGCAGAAAGTTCACATTATTCCAGGTGCAGCAATCCTCACAGAAAATACCTTTCCCCTCTTTTTAGTATCTCAAAAATGTATGCTTTATATATTGAACGATGTAACGAAACTCACAAACGAGAAACTGTTTTTGTCAAAGAGTGAACATACAGAAGTATTTTTAATAGCGAATTTAACTTGTCCTTTTCACAACCAAGAAGCGATACAGGTAGCACATGTAATTCCGGGAATAATGAAGAAGAACATGAAGAGGAAGCTGCTTTCCTGCAAAGCTGCTTTCGAGTCAATAAAATTTGATAGGGAATATGCAAAAAGTAATAATAGTACTGCTTTCATTACCGTTGACTTGCAATAGACTATGCCGTTGCCAAAATTAACAACATCAAAAGCCTTTTACTTGTGTCAGATGTGGTTCTACAATCTAGGAATACATATAATTTATAAAAATGTAGCCAAAGCCACATTTTGTACATGGACTGAAGACGTTGCCCATCAAGGAAGCTCAGAAGTTTGTAGTTCAATTTTAACGGCAATAGAAACTGATGATGAGCTGAATACAAAAGACAGTTTAATAGTATGTGTTAATGCCTCTGCGCGGGTCCCCGAGCGATAAGGAGCAACACTTGGGGTCTTGGCTCTTGGCTTCGCCAAGCACCCCTAAAGCCCCCATTGTGAGAGGAGCGTGGGAAACCACCCCTCGGAGATGCACTTCCAACGTTGTTAGCGGATGCAGCCATAGGGCACAAGGATACAAGCATATCCTATTCTTATTTATAATAATAACATAAAATGTGTAAATAAATTAAATTGTTTAGTTGTTTTAACCACGACTCATCAATGCAGTCACCAATTTCATTATACAGTCCACTGCTGGAAAATTAGTTTTTCCCCCTGAAGCCAGGCAGCTTCAGTATGGAGTGATGCTTGTGCTGGTTAGAACAAAAACTTTGCAATGATCTGCATCTATCAATTCCTTATATTGAAAGGTTATTTCAAATCAATTGACCACAAATTTCCAGAAATGGGACATACATATCTAGATTCAGATCGGGATTTTGGAAGAATTGAGAAGGTTCTTAGAAAACACGAAACGATATATGTACCAGACCAGTATCGGGATATCTTCGACCGCCGCACCCAGCCGTGCGGGGGGCCCGCTACGCGGACCCCCCCCCCCCCCGGGCAGTGGAACCTAAGGCTCACAGCTAAGAGGTGGGGTGTGTGCGGAGAAAAGTATCGGGATATCATCCGGAGTGTATCTCGAAAAAACGAAGTGATTGATGTGACAAATTGTCTACAAGAGAAAGTTAGGTTTAGGGATGGGATCAGATGGATTCGGGTTGAAGAATATGGATCTTATCTATATAAGGAAAGTTAAATAGTCTTCATACCTTTCCCAATTTTAGAAACAAGGCTTGGAAAAAGATTTTTATTAAAAAAACAAATTTGAACTTAGAGCTTTAGGAAATAATAAAGACAAAAACGCTTGAAATTTAAAATGAACTTTAAAATGTGTCATAAGATACACATCATACCAAGAAATTATTTTCTTATTTCAAAGTCAGAAGTAAAATAAAAAATTTGGAAAGAATTTGAGTGCAAATATAAATTTAAAGTTCAGGGATGAAAATATTCAAAAACGCTTCTCAAAATAAGAAAAATACAAACCTGAAAAGAGTTTATTTTCAAATTTGAAATTACACGATAAAATGAAAATAGTTTGTTTACATACTCAAAATTATAACTACTGAATAATATTTTTGAGCACTAGGTTTTCCAAATTTTCAGCCGAATAACTTTTCCTTTTATCAAATAATACAGAAGACAAATAAAATATTTAGCATAAAAAAACTATGATAAACAAATTACTTTTTTTAACACAAAAAAGTGGCGCGAAACAATTTTCATATTATAGTATATTATACTAGCCAGTATTGCGCGAATAAGATGAGAGACATATACGTTGAGCTTCTCCTTTCCAATAAACATGAAAAAAAGCAAAACATAGAATGCGTTCGACGAACTCAACCGATCTACTGGTGACTGACCGGTAATAACCGTAGCGTTCTATGATCTCTCGGTTACCGCGTTTTAAGATGTTGATTGGTTGATTGAAGCACGTGATCCGTAGTTGTATCAAAAAAAATAAGTTCACCCTCTTCTCACATTCACATTTCACTACAGAATGGCACATTTATTGGTCAATGGCTGCTAAAAGAGGTAAATCACACCGACCCACTTATATCAGTTCAATGAGACTGTCTAGTTCGATTGAAAACCCTTGACACATTTTAAACATTCATAGAAATAAGCAAAGAATTGCCGTATGAATATGAGGTTTGCGCCTTCTCAATGGTTTGCACCATAATACTTCCCAGGTCTAAGTTTTTTATGACATTAAAAGAAAAAAAGAAAGATAAAAAAGTAATTATAGGTAGTCCCTGTATCGCCACAGTAAGGAAAACAACCGTCATGTGAGGTGTTTAATCATTTTATTAAACAAAAAGCAATACTTTTCACAGTTCATAGATTTTTTTTAATCTTTTTATAAAACAGAAAGCAGCATACCTTTCATTGTTTCATTTTCAGAGTTCAATGTGCAAACCGTTTGAGGACATGGGATGATAACTTGAGTTCCGTTTAGATGAGGTACTCTACAGATTGAACTCTATAGAAATAAAAGGTATATTGTTTTCTCTTTAATAAAATGATTAAATACATTTTTTTTCCTGTGACGACGCAGCGATTGCCTACAGTAATTATTTCTAGCTTTTTCTTTCTTTTTTTCGATGTCAGGAAAACTTCTTAAAGTATTATATAAGGCAAACTGTACACTCATTACTCGTACTACAACTCGTGCTTTTCTATAAATTTTTAAAATGGGTTGAAAACCTTTTTGGGCCTTTTTTTTTCCTTTACATTAGGCACATTGGAGAAACGAAGGAACGCAATGGCTCTGGAAGTTGCCTCAGCACCTCATAATAAGAAAACCACGTCACTCTCCAAAGAGGACAACGGGAGAGGAAAATTCAGGATGAAAATCGCTTCAATTTATGCTTCTAATACAGAGGTGCCCGCCTAGACTGCACCATTGGAATTTGGGGGTGGGGGGTTCTGAGGGATATTTTTTCCTATTCTTTGGGTGTCTCTTGATTTAAGGGTGGTCGTGGTATTGGGGGCACGATAGACACCTCTGTCTCAATTAGTGCCGGCAAAAAAAATTTTACATTTGGTAAGCAATTAAAAACTTTACAAGCAAACTTCTTGTTATGATTTTATTGGCATATACAGCAGAATTTTATTGGCAGAGTACAGCAAAATTCGTCTGTTTTATAGAACTTGAACTTGAAGAAAAGCGAAGAGAGAATTGCAAAAGCGGATCCAAGGAGGGTATCTGGGGAATGTTCTCTTCTCCACTCAAAAAAAAAAAAAAAAATCCTAAGTAATCCTAAAACTGTTCAGAAAATAAAGTACAGGATTTTATTTTTTTCTGATTTTTGGAGCTTGACGAAATGCTCCAGAAAAGCGATTAGGCAATAGCGGAAGCGGATCCACGGAGGGAAACTAGAGAAATGTTCCCCTCCCTTCAAAACCTCATGTGTATCATTCTAAAAAGTTTTAGAACAGAGAGCAGGAAAACTCAATTTTATAGAACTTGAATTTGAAGGAAAGCGCAAGAAAAAGCAAAGAGCGAATTGCAAAAGCGGATCCAAGGAGGGGAACTAGAGAATGTTCTCCTCTCCTCTCAAAAAAATATCCCAAGTTATTGTAAAACTGTTCAGAAAACAACGTAAAGGATTTTTTTTTTTTTTACTGTTTTTTAGAACTTGAAGAAAGGCTTCAGGAAAAGCGATTAGACAAGAGCAAAAGCGGATCCACGGAGGGGAACTGGAGGAATGCTCTCCTCCCCCCCCCCAAAAAAAAAAATCTCATGTGTATCTAAAAACTTTTAAAACAGAGTGCAGGAAAATTCTTCTGTTTTATAGAAATTGAACTTGGAGAAAAGCGCGGTGAAAAGCGAGGAGAGAATTGCAAAAGCGAATCCAAAGAGGGGAACTGGGAAATGTCCTTTTCCAAAACACAATATCCCAAGTAAACCAAAAACTGTTCAGAAAACAGGGTAAGGTAAAACCACCAGCAGTTGACACTTTATAGATTAATTTTTTCTGTTTGTTAACATAGCTTGGAGGGAATTCATCCAATGAGAAACCTTTAAAAAGTGATAACTGTACCAACTAGTCCCCTATTACAATGCAACAAAATTAGATTAATAAATCGAATGCACATTTTTTAAATAAAAAAGACATTGGGTTGGAGTTGACAATAAACTAAAACGATAACATCTAATTGTTGACACACTTTGTTTTTAGTAGTTGATACATACTTTGATACAGAAAAACAGGAATTGCTTAACAAATGAATTCGTGCCTACTTGTGTGAATATAGGAATCGCACTGCCGGATCTTGGCAGCCGCAAGCCAATGCCCTTGGCTTATCTTTTGTACATGACCAATACCCTTGCCCCCCCCCCCCCCCCCACCTAAGTGCCGGATAGCAACTCCTAGGAAGATGCAAATTTACACTATTTCTGTTTTTTTTTTTTTTCTTATGTTGAACCTTGATATAAAATTTCCACGAAGATAGGTAAAGGGTGGCAGAATTTAGGTCTTGCTCCGGTTCTGAACAATCGAAGATCTGGCCATGCAGGAATGTAAAGACAGTTAGAAAAATATAAAAATTAAATGCTTCCGTCATAGCTATAGCATATAAGACTATGAGAAGTTTATATAAATATTCGAGTTCGGGGACTGAGTAAATATTGTAGTAAATGTGTACCGGGAAATGCACTTGACCGGCGCTTTGTCCTATTTTCTTAATTCCTCCCCCCCCCCCTTCCTCCCATTCACCAAGTTCAACTAATAAATTAAACTTGAAAAACTTCGTATCAGATGAGTAGATAATCTTCAACGCCCTGAGACAACTGAAGCTTTTCCGCTCCTTTCCGTTTGTCAAAATAAGAGAAAGTTTTTTTTTTTTTTTTTACTTCCTTCGGTTATGTTAGAAAGATGGGTGTTCTGGGGAAGGGAGGTTTCAAAGTTCGAACTTCTAAAAATTAAACTTTAGACGATTTTTTTTATAAATTATGAAATACGTGAGAGGATTCTCGTGGACGGGGGAAGGGGAAGCTCTCCCACAAAGTTTTTTTTAGAGGTTCTCTTCTATTGAGGGGCAACTTCTCCTCCCTGCCCCTCTGGCTGTGTCCATATCTATGTTTTAATTGAAATATTTACTCATATTTTATTTTAAAAAAAAAAGAAAATACATTTCTCTTCGCTTACTTCTTATTCAAATTGCTCTATTAATATCTTTAAATGATCCTGGTAGTAAATAAACATTTTTTTCACCATTCAATTCTTCATTTAATTTTGTTCATCAAAAAAATATCTTGATTTCCGCCACCCCTTCATCCATCTCACACACAAATTTTCTGTAAATAAATTTAAGAATACAATATACTCTCGCTATCACAAAGTCGAAGGGACAGAAAAAATCGAGATATCGAGTTTTTGAGATCACAAGGTCAGAATTATAATAAAATAATATTCCAAAAATTAGTCGCAGTAGTTATTAACGTGTAATGAAAGTTGAAAAAAAGTCTTAATACAATAACAAAAATTTTAATTTTTAAAATGAGCGATTAATAATACAGAAAAAAGAATAAAAAAGAGCGCTCAAGTGAAGTAGCAAAATGTAGTGATTTACCTCGACTAAACTTATCAAAGATTTGGATTCCCGGGGGGGGGGGGGGGGGGGGGTTGTAGAACGGTTTCAAGCGAGTTTCGGGAGCGAGCACAGGAACAAAAGTTGGAAGGATTGTACCATTCTCAGTGTCTCTAAACGGATTCTCCCCTTTTTACGGGAGTGGAAATAGAGTCAAAAGGTTCAGCGAAATGGCGGGAGAAGGATGCGGAAAGTTTTAAGTAGGTTTTAGGCCCGCCGCTAAGCATCTGAGCGTCCACGTGCAAGGCGAACTATGGCGCCCCCTCTCTTTATATAGCTAGTTCACCAAAAAAAAGGGGGGGGTGCTAGGGGGTTGCCCGTAAAACTCCTTTGGGGGGGGGGCATAGAGCTATATTACTGACTCGTATAATACTGTCCACGGTTTTGGAGGGTTAATGACCTCCTGTATCCGCCCCTGGCTTGTTAACGTTTGCCTTTCGGGTATTAGGGAAGGGTAATTAATTGGTGCAGAAGGGGGGGGAGGGTGCCAGAGCATATTTTAAGGAATTTTCACTAGGCAACACAAGTTTAACATCCTTCCCAATAATTTTCTCTTTTCTTAACAAACGTGCGTATAATCGTCGCCTCAAAAGCAGCGGCAGGATATATTAGTGTTGTTCCTGTAGTTAGATGTGTAACTGTTGCTCTGAGGCGACTATATATATATGCGTATATACACTGGTGTGCAAAAACTAAGGACGAGACGATTGTTTCAATATAACTTTGTACAAAAGCTTTCCAAATCAACACATTTAATTCCGTAAGATCCCCAATACGTACGGTACGCGTCCCCCAACGGCCCCCCATAGCGCCTCTAAAAAGACGCATATATGGAAGAAGAATCTCGTTACAATAACGGGTCCCGTTGACTGAACCTACGTCGAAGATGTGAAGGTCTGCATGACTACCAAGCATGATGCCTCCCCAAACGAGAACACCGCGACCTCCATACCTGTCCCTTTCAATGATGTTCGAGGGATGATTGCGGCTTCCCCGCTCTCTCCAGATGAGTATGCGATGAGAATCGCTACTCAGACTGAATCTGCTCTCATCTGTAAAGAGTACTCGTCCCCATTCATTGTCTCTCCAATTCCGGTGTTCCGCACCACAGAGAACGCCTTCTCCGATGGACAGGCGTTAGAGGTACACACCGTATAGGGCGTCGTGCAAACAGACCACCACCGTGCAGTCTTCTGGCCACGGTAAAACGCGATATCGGTTGTCCAGTCGCCTGTGTCGTGTGTCTAGCGATTTCTCCCGCTGTCTGCCGCCTGTTTCTTCTGGCTTGTAAGACAATATACCGGTCATCTGCGGGTGTGGTTCCTCGTGGACGACCACTACTGAACCCCCGGATAGCTGTTCCTGTAGTTTGAAATTGTCTCCAAAGTCGTGAAACGATGCTGTGAGCAATTCCGAAGTCTGCAGCCACACTTGTCACACTGCGGCTTTCCTCCAACTTCCCAATGATTCGACCTCCTCGGGTAAAAGCATCCAGATGTCGTCTAACAGATTGATTATTCGCCATTTCTCGCTGAGGCAGCAACTCGGTGTGATTTTAACTGCTATACGGCGTGCAATCTCTTTGCCAGAAATACTGATCTTACACCGACAACATGCTTTATACTACTCAGACACTCCCCCATTACGTCTGCCTGCATCTGCGCATGTGCTACCGTACATCACCTTACTTAATTTCTTGATTGGTCTTTCTGTCCGCTCTGCCTCTTCGTTCAGCTGATATGCCAATTTTTCGACTTCGTCCTTGATTTTTGCATACCAGTGTATATATAGAGAGAAAAAGAGCGAGATCCGTCGCGAAATCAAAAAAAGTATTAGGTGTAAGGAACTGGCGGTTCCTTAATTATTCCAAGCGAGCATATCCTAAATACAGAGAAGGAGAATAGTTTGAGCTTTTGATTTAAGAGTATGCCGTGAATGGATGTAAATATCAGTCATATAACACTCATTGAAAGTGCAATATTAACTCCGAAAGAATGGGGGTCCGGGGGCTTCTCCCCCGGAAAAGTTTTGAATTTGTAGACTTAAAAACGCATTTTAGAGGCGCTTTGGTAATGTTAAGGAAGGAGAGGTTCGGTGGCGCTCCCCTGTCTATTTTTCGAAATTGTAGCTCTAAGAATGCAGTTTTAGACGATCTCTGACGATGTTAGAGGGAGTAGAGATCTGAGGGCGCATCCCAGAAAATTTCCCTAACTTGTAATCTTAGAAATGCATTCTAACTGTCATTCGTAATATTAAGGGCCTATTTCTCAAAATTGAAACCTTAAAAACACAGATTTTGTTTCCAATTATGTTAAGAAGAGGGATGTTCGGGGGACCTACGACGAATTTTTCTGCAATTTTAGAGCTGAAAACGCAGTTTTTAAGCCGATATTTTCGTGATGTTACGCGGAGAGATTCCAAACTATAAACCAGGAAATTTTTCTAATTTGCAGTCTTAAAAACGCATTCTAATTATCTTTAGCAGTGGTACGGGAGAAGTTTTGAGCACTCTCTTGGAAATCGTCTGAAAATGTAGTTCTAAAAATGCTGCTTTAGATGATCTTTTGTGATCTTAAGGGAAAGAGAGAATTAAAGGCACATCCCAGGAAATTTTTCGACTTTGTAGACTGAAAACCGCATTCTAGACTATTTTTGGTAAGATTAGGTGGTAAAGAGATTCTGGGGTCTACTCCCAAAATTTTTTCAAAATTGAACTCTTAAATTTGCGAATGTAGGCAATCCATGATTCATAAGTAACTTATAGAGGACCGGCAATTTTTCGAAATTGAATCTCCAAAAGCGTAGTTCTTGAAGACTTTGAATGATGTGAACCCCCGCCCCCCAATGCAACATACTTAAGTAATAACACATCTTGATATTTACGTATCATTGCAACCAGACCTAATTAGGCCATGTCTTGCAAATCTGCTTTATGTATTACTAGCTTTTACCCGCGGCTTCGCTCACGTTGTAGTTTTTTTTTCAATCGATTCAAGTTAATGGTCAACACAGGGAGAGGTCAAATAGTTACCAAAAAATGGTTTCTACCCAGTTTCGCCAACATTTAAAATGGCCTCCCCCCTTTAATATATCAAAAGATATGATGAAAACTGAAAATCAAGGGAGGAGGGGAGGGGTAAATGAAATGTCGGTGAAACTCGGGAGACAGCAAAAAAATCGCACAACATAAATCAGGAAAACGTTCAGGAGTTGTAAAGAAGTTAGTTTGTGTAATTCTCAAAAATTCCAATTCGAGTGAGATCAACAATTCTTAAATAAAGTCAACCACTTCCCTTACAATCCCCATCCCCGTCAAATGGTGTCCAGCGCTACATCTGCTATCTAAATTATTGTATAGCTTCTTATCGGAGAAATTGTCCCAAAGTAGGGTCAACAGTCAGTACAAATCCAGGTTCTAATAATATTCTTTTAGAGTGAGAACATCAAACCTTTAAAATCCCCCACGTGAAGGAAATGAACCTGTTTCTTAACAACTTAAGCAGTCCTGATTAAAATACCAAAAAAGTTCAGCGTAAAAATACCATTAAAATCAGAGTAAGCACAACAGTTTTTTTTTTAAAGTTCCCATTTAAATGAGAACAATAGTACAAAAAACTTCTGATTTCGGAAAGAGAAACATTTCCTAAAGTCTCTATTAGAATAGTGATATCAGCGTTTTCAAATAGCATCTCCTTCTGAAGATCTCCTTCATGATTAATTCCAAAAATCTTCATCAGTACAGGTCGGCTAGCATAAAAAAACAAATTTAAAAAAAGAAGGAAAGAAAGAACAATACTCTCTATTGTCACTATTAAAGTAAGGATATTAATTCCACAAAATCCTAATTAGCACCATTAATCCTTAAAAACACACACACACAAAAAAAAAAAATTAAAAGTTTTATTAAAATTTTTAAAAGTTCGCCAATGCGCTAACAAACGTGCCTGGTGAGTCCGGAGTTTTAAAAGGGATTTGGGGGATTGATTTACATTTTAATAACAGTTTTAATGTTATTTGAGCATGTTGTTTCCCTAATTTTTGGTGGATTAATTTTAACTGCAATACCCTATTTAATGATATTTTTACCAAAATTAGTTCGGCGAAGTTTTTACATTTTAATGCAAAATTTTGTAATGGCTGTAGCGATAAGATTTTTGAACACTCGTCCCGACCGCGTTATCATAACTCTGCCTATCAAATAAGTTTTTAAAATGTCATTTTGTATTTTTGCAATTAAATTCATTTTTTTCAACGAATGCAATCTAATTCATTATCTATTTTTGCAATTAAAGCAGTGTAAAAATGTAAAAATAATCCAAATGCATTATTTGGAACGAAATTTGCGGTAATCGTTTTTGGATACCTTCGATAAGTCTCCCCCTCCCTACTTTGTAAAACTGTGTGTTACTAATTTTATCGAAGAGATAGTGTCGCCAATTACTGAGATAATTCTGGTGACCATGAAATGATGCTATCCGAAATGTTTCCAAAATAAGTAGTAAAGTTTGGCAGTTGTGTTTGAAATTGTGCGCAAACTTGTGCTGTTTATGGATTTGATTAATTTAGTTGGTGCATCATTTTACATGTTAACAAATGATATGAAGGAAGAAATATTAAAGAAATGGCGATATTTTAGTTACATGGGAAAAACCGAGAAACAGTATTCGCGTAGTTTTTAGCTTCAAAAACAGCGACAATTGAAAAAATTGCCCCACATGCCTTAGCTATTAAAATGATTCAGCAGAAAAAGTTTGGCGAGATTCCTGCTGGTCGATCAAGCACCCAGTCAACACAAATAAATTAAAAAAAAAAAAAAAAAACATTAACTGCCTCAAAGTTGCATAAAACTGGAAAATAGTCAGCCAAATTCGTGTATTATTTGCCTAATCTTTGTGCAAAAAATCTTACTTTAAAATTTAACTTGAGAAAAGCCTTGAACAGTTAGACGAAAAGCAAAAGTAGTCACCAATACAACAATTGTCGCTATCGACAGAGGGAGTTGAGATGATACCCTAAATACTATATTGTGTTGAGGAAAGCCTTCGAACATGAAACTAAAAAGCTCATAACTCGTTTTTTATTCTACTTTGAAGTTTGGAACAGGTGCCATCTTCAGCAGAAAAATCAGAGCTTGCGATGGGCATATAATATTAATATGTGCAAGTATTTTTTCATCCTCATATTAGAGAATTTATACGAAAATTGGGTTTTATCGCCCCCTAGGGGGGGTTTTGCCCCCTATAACGGGATAAAAACTACCCTATGTGTTATTCTGATGCATAAACTATATTATTGTAAAGTTTCATCAAAATCCATTCAGTAGTTTTTGCGTGAAAGAGTAACAAACATCCATACATCCATACATCCATACAGACAAACTTCCGCATATATAATAGTAGTAAGGTTATATGTATGAGTATCAATGACATAAAAAAGTGATATAACGTGATAAAAATACGGAATAACATTAGATTTCGTCAAATTTTGCCTGGCAACATAAAAATATTTCCAGCATCTATTAAATAGCTTTAAGATATAATAATAGTGCAATTTGAGTAAAGCTTGGAATCGTTTTGGAACTTGTGAAAGGGTTTAAAATTATGAGATTTAAAAAAAAAATATTTACATCCAACTACAGTGCGATAAGAAATTACTTGAACATATGAAACGTTTAACTACGGATTTAGTGCTCTGGGCTAGTGTCCCTTGTGCCCATGACCGTATCTTGCCCTGGAATGTCCACCGAAGTACAAAGCTCTGATTTCTCTTACAGTCTCTTACAAAGAGATGACGGCGCCCAGGGCGAATACTTTCGCGCCCGAGCCCCCCCCCCCCCCTCTCCCCCATGCACACTTATACAAAAATGAAGCCAGTTATTATCAACAATTAAGATATTTTCATATCTTAATTGTTGGTAATAACCCATTTTAATCATTGCATAACTGAGCATGTTACCTTCGTGTATCATAAAATACAGGATTTAAATCAAATGTCACATTAGATTTAATTCCTGTCTTTATGTGTTGGCATTTTTAAAAACTATTTAAGAAAAATACTTAATGAAAATGAAGAAATAAAAAAAAACTGAATTGAAGCTTATTTTATTAAGTTCCCTCTCATATCTTGGCGCCCCGCTCGCCCCCTCTTTTCACTTATGCTAAACATCACCTTGCCTTGACGGATGACAGAAAGAAGATATCGTGACCAGCCGTCAAATCTCACACCCCAGTCCCGCGCATTTTACTACGATTTTCGCCTGATGTCCCGACGTGGGCGGCAAAGTGACCGAAATGCCTATCTACCTATCTTCCGCTTGTTTTTTTTTTTTTTTTTTTTTTCGGCACTGGCCCCAGCTGATACCAAGAATAAAGCTGAAAGAACATTTTCCTGCTATTATTAAATGGTCTCGCACTAAATGATCTCCTATGGGGGAGAGGAGGGGGCACCGTTTTAAGTCAACAATATTTTTTTGGAGAGTCAAAATTTTAATTTTTCTTCACTTTTATTTTTTTATTTTCCGATTTAGCAAGGTGAGAATGAATTTGGCGCCCCTTGAACGTGGCGCACGCGTGCGGTGCACGCCTTGCACGCCCGCTTACAGCGGGCCTGGTAGGTTTTTTGGGCTTCTCAGGACGACTTACCTATATCGACACCCCTGGGGCTCTAGAATGAAAGTGACAGTAGATGAGCTTCAACGAATCATTTCTAAACTCTGAGAGAAATAATGAAGGGTGTGAGAAATTTTTTAAAACATTCCTCAAGTTTCTTCGAGACAATAAACTGCGGTTTTTCCAGAAAAATTATGTTTGACTTCGAAAAATATTCGGCATAACAAAGTTTTGATTCAAAACTTTTCGGCATAAGAATGAAAAATAACATTAGATAAATACGCAAAATCAATTGGAAAAATAATTTTTCGTCATATCAAGGTTTTCGAGATCAAAGTTCGAGATATCGAGAGTGTACTATATTATACTCAAAAACTTTTTAAATTTTTAGAAATTTTTCTACCTATTTTTCTTAAAATACTCATACCTTTAAAAGTCATGCTCAAAAATAAAATTTATTCAGTCATCAGTATTTTCTATTGCCCCTTCACCCACCCCTTCTCCCCGCCTGTTTTTTTTTTTTTTTTTTTTTTTTTTTTTACAATATGAATTCTCCTCTGTTTCGAGCTAAAACACAGCAGAAAATCTTCTGTATTGTCTTTAAAATAAGTTAAAATGAGCAACAAATTACTTTTACTAAAAACACACACAGACACAAATTTTGTAAAAAAAAATTGTGGACACGTACTTTTTTTGGTTTGGAAAATAAGCAAGTATAATAAGAAATATATTTTCAATGCAAAAATATGTGATCTGATGTGTGTAACAACATCCGAGAAAGATATCTTCTTATTAATTTATTATTTAAAATAATTTCTTATCATTAATGCTGGGAAATTAAGAATCTTCTCCACTACACAATTGATCTCAAAAACTATGTTTTCAGTTATTATTTTATTTTTCAAAAATTTAGAGTTGTGTATCAAAGTCAAAAAGCACAACATAAATTTATATACACATTTTTTATCAACACGCATGATTTTTCTTTTCTTTTTTTTTTTTTGAAATTTTTAGCATTTTTCCCTTTGTTTCAATCATTCACTTTTTCTTCATCAAGATAAACGGTTCCCAGTTCAATAAATTATTTAAACCTGTTTCAATCATTAGTGAAAAGCCAAATTAACGTTCGATCTTAAATAAGACAATATAGCAAACTAAAATTTCTCCGGGGAAAAAAAATCTCTTTAACATTCAGTTTACTAGACATGCAGCCTGGCTTTTGAATAGCTGAATGAGAAACAGCAACGTGGTTCAACGAACGAATTCATCGATTTTCAAGAAAGATATAACCGCGTTTTCATGAATTCATTATGCACCAATGGAGCAAGGCAAGACTAACCGGTGGGGTGGTTGATCTCAGTGGTGTGGAGAGAAATTTTTTATAGATAAATGTCCCAATAAATGAAATATTCCCAAAATCGGCCACTTACAGCTTACAGTCAGGACTGCGGAATCGGATTCAGACTGATTTTGGAACAAAAGGGTCGGAGTCGGAGTCGAAGGTTAAAAATTCTAAGAGGCGGTGTCGGTCATTTTCCCTCAAAGCCGCAACTCTGCCAGTACTTGCAGAGTCGGAGTGAAACTGTTTTGGAGGTAAAAGAGGCTCTTAAATTTACTGAGTCGGAGTTGGAGCCCACCATTTTCCCTCCTTACTCCGCAGCCGTGTTTACAATAGCGTAACTAGAGTATATTGTTCCACCAAGCATCCTAGTTTGCGCACTCTTTTTTTACAGTTTATTTATCTATTTATTTTTTAGCGTTGTAAATTTGTTTATTCATCATGTGAATATGTTATTGATGCTATGCTCGTAATTTAAATTCAATATGAACAAGCAATAATTACCACACAAAAATATTAAATATGTTTTGACATAATTCAGTCTGAATTTTTTAACTTTTTAGAAAAAAAATTTTTTTTTCTAAGTAAAAACTTTTTACGAGCCGTAAAATCTCAATGTTTCTTTTTAAAGTCTTTATTGAAAATTTTCACTGTGAAGCTCACTTTTTTTGCATTGAAAAAAGGGATATCCATGTTTAGTGTAAATCATGTCCGAAGCTGTTGAATTTCGTTTATCAATTTGAATAGCTTCCTCCAACTACTCTTTTTTAAATTGATTTTCCGTTCATTTGTGTTATGATAAAGCATAAATCATCTGTACATTCGGGGCTGTCCATAAATTATGTCACACTTTTTTCAAAAAATTTGGAAGTCTGAGCAAAAAAGATAACATGGACCCAGAAAATAATTTCATTTTCCCAACAATTATTCTTTAATTATTTTTTTTAAATGGGAAATTTTTGAAACAAAGCGTGGTCTTGATGACGTCACAAATGATGCACTTTGCCGCATCTTTCTACAGCGATTCTACGTTATGATAATCAAGCAGCGAATTAAAATTGCGCTTTACGCTTGCTATCAACCATATTGTTGCCGAGACACGTGAGTAAAGATGCGAATTAACTATTTTGTTCTGTGAATGGCAACACTGAATGGAATTTCATCATTTGTGGTGTCACACGACAGAAGTGTAAACAATGAAAGCGCAACGATTTAAGTAATTTTCTTTTTAAAAATATTAAACAAAAAAAAAATATTTAAAAAATGGTCAGATCCTATGTTTTTAAGCATGCTCTTTCAGAAAAAAATACTTTTAAAATTTTGGAAACGACCCCATTAAAGAACAAGCACATAATTTAATTAAAAAATTATAACTGAAATTCTGTCTGCAATTTCAAGAAGAAAAAAACATTTTTTTTCGTCATTAATACAAATAATGAAACAGCGTGGAATTCAGCTGTACAAATGAACTATCAGAAAAACGAATTAGCTTGTTTTTACTGACTGTAAGTGTAATTCAAAGTGGCTAACTAAGCACGGAAGTTATATAGTAGTCGCCAAAAAAAACGCTCTTCATTCCATCATTAGTTGAGAAAAAACATTAAAAACTTTTTAAAGTTTTTAAACTTAAATAATTTACACAGTATACACAATAGTACAGTACTGTACTGTGCGTTTATTGATATATTTTGCTTCTACTGTAATACTGCTTATTATTCTATGTTTATTATTAGTTAAATTAAACTTACACTGCAAAGCATTTTTCTCTTTTCTCTCGATCACATATTTGGTCTATTTTAGCCTCTTTCTTGATGTTAATAATGCACAGGTCATGTGAAAAACATAATATGTTATCTAATCCGAACGATATGGTAGTACGAACTCTCCCTTATCCCAAATAGTTCGCAAAATTGAAGAAGTTCCCCTGCAACTGCTTTTTTATTTCATTTATTATTGAACAATCCACAATGGCACTCTGCCTTATTTTTGCTTTCTTTCGTAACTGTTTTGAGGAGAAGACTCATATCATGAAAAACCGACACTTTCACCCTCTGAAAAAAGTTTGAAGTCTTTGAATTAAAAACAAAAACCTTTATCAGTTTTTCTCAAAATTCATGACTTATCACACTACCTTTTTGTTGACTTCGGGTTGTTAAAGAGATTTTTCCAAGAAAGAATTAACTGAGCCAAACAGAGGAATTTAATAGAAATTTTATAAAATTCATAAGTATTGCTCGCTATGTTCGGGGTTTGCTTGTTAAAAGCGGACAATGCTTCCATATAGACTTAACATTGTACCAACCAACCATTTCTGATTTGTTCCTTGAATCCTAGTTTTTGTTAAATCAGGGCTCGTTATAAACGAGTTCGACTGTAGATTAAAATATTGACTTTTGTAAAAATGCTTGACCTCTCTTATCTCATCTTTATGATGCAATAAATCATAAACTAAAATAACCTCCGTCTGATTCCCGGATGTACGGAAGATTGAACAGTCATGAGTTAGAATTCTCAAGAAAAATTACGTCTGCGTATCTCAAAATGCGAAATTCCAATAAAATCTTTACTAGTTATGATCATTTCCGGGGGATGGGTTTTTATGAGCAATTCTATTTCAATAAATTTATCATCTGTTGCACAAAATACCCTACACACTACAAAGACTCCGAAAATGTCAGATTCTTGCTTTAATGCATGAACTTTGTGATGGAACTTAGGTCCTACTTCCATGTAATGCAATTGAATTTTGAAGGTTTCCAGAAACACTGTTTAAATAATATTTTTAACACGCTTTTATTAGCTTCACCTGTATGTATGTATGTATGTATGTATCTTGTAACGGAATCTTGCAGGGGATCCTGACTTTTTCGGATAATCAGGCCCTGTATACACACACGCCTAAGCACACAAACACGCCTGCACGCACACACATAATACACACACACTGACACACTCGTGATTGCGAAAAGCCTAATTTGAATTCAAAATGTCAAAAATTCATTTTTTTTCCTCCCCCCCCCTATCTTTCTCTCTGTTTGGTCAATTCCATACATTGTTGGACAAGTGATATCATAAGGAAGTAAAGAAAACACGGATTTTCAATATTAAAACACGAGTGAAAACTATGGCAAAATTAAATTAAAACAAATTTTAAGCGACAATAAAATTCTAAATCAGAAAAGTAGCGCCAGAATGGCGGTTCGATGCTTTCTGACACAATTGCACTTAGAGATTTTATTACAATTTGATTTCGGTTAGTCCAGAATTTCGTTTTTAAACTCCAGTTCAAATTAACTCGTGTTATAAAAGTTCTACGGAGTAATTATCTTTGGTGCTACAGTAAAAAAACACCACTAAGCTGCATGATCAAGGTCTGAATAATGGTTTTAAGAAATTTTATTACAGCGGTGAGAAAACTATAAAAAAAAAAAAAAAAAAAAAATCGAGAACATATCTCTTAAAAAAGCTATTTTTAGAATCCGTGAGCATATGCTACATGAAATACGGAAAAAACTTGTAGTCTTTGCAAACTATGTAACGTACAATCATGTGCCATAACATCTATGTTGATTAATTTGTGTGAGTAGCGTGCTTGGTGATCATTTACCACACAGTTTTTGACAGAGCCATTGAGGATTGATTTCAAAAAGGAGGTTAAGGTTATCTATATTTAAGTTTTGAAACAAGAACCGGGATATTAAGGGTTGATTAGCAAACCCGAAAACATAAAGTTAAATTGGCTTTTGTTAGATCAAAATCAGGGGTTTCACTCTCCTCCTCTCCCCTCCAAAAAAAAATAATAATAATAAATTATTTATTTAAAAAAAGATTTATTTAAAAAAATCCTCCCGCGAATGTACCCCACTAAAATTTTCCATGGACTCCTTCAAGTGGGAACCTCTGTCAAAATTAAAGATAGGCTCGGGTCTAACGGTGTTTATGTGGAAATACGTGAGTTTAAAATATTTTTTCTCATTTCCAAAAAAAAAAAACAATGTGGAGTGAGAACATGCAATATTAATGCCTTTTAGCAGCCTGCCTTGATTAGTGGTTAGAGAAGCCTGACTGCGACAAGAAGGTCTGGGTTCGATTCCGGGCTCGGGTATGAACGTACATTCTCTGTCCTTGTCCTTCCTTTGTGTGAATGTGTTGCTGTGCTGTGAATGGTTGTCTAGCCTATAAACGGGCTTTCATGGCATGTGTGTACTGGTGGAAATTGGACTTCACACAAAATTATGGTTAGTTGGAAAAGTGAAGCAACGCCCTCCAAATTGACAACCTAGCTGGCACACGACAACAACAACATATAAAGTCTTTAAACAAACTAAAGGTGATCACATTTTTCTCGAGACATACCCCATCTTCCAATCGAAAAGTGCGTAAGGACAAAAGTTGCAGTGGAGCTAAAATCTGAGAAAATAAAAGTAATCAAATGTTCTACGAGCAGAATGTTTCAGTAAATGGTTAAGTCAACGATACGTAAATGATAAAGTCACCACTTTGTAAATGATTAAGTGAAAGTTATTAACACTCTAGAACTCCCGTCAAAATGAGTGACTCGAGAACTCCTTGAGTTAGAATTTTCCTTACACCGCTTACTTCTGTTAAAAATTTAAAAAAAAAAAAAAACCTTTCGAAATTTCAAAATTAATTTGAATTCTGAAATTTTGAATTCAAATTATGTTTTTCGCAATCACAAATTGCGACAGGATCCTACTCATTGATTACTACCACACTTGCTTGTTTTTAGAAACAGTTTCTGTCCCTCCTTTTGGGCGGTTACGTGAGCCAGAGTTGTGTATGTGTAGGCTTATGTGTGTGCGTAGACGTGTGTGTATGCACGTTGGCGTGTGTGTATGTGTGTAAAGGCACGTGTGCGGATGTGTGTGAGTGTGTATGAGCGTGCGTGTGTGTAGGACCGACATGGACGCCACCGACCAGGAGCAGCGGCTACCGGGAGGAGTCCCGCCTGCAGAGGACAGTGGGGTTGAAAAGGAACCAAACATCAAGGACGGTCAGGTGAAAACAATTAGCAATCGTGATTGCTCAAAAAAAGGAGGGAAAACTTGAATGTTCTACATCTTGAATTCAAATTATATTTTTCGCAATCCCGAGCGTCAATCTTTCTCTCTCTCTCTGTGTGTGAGTGTGTCGGGCGTAGACGTCACCGCCCAGGAGAGGTTCCGCTCGCGGAGGCCGGTGAACAGTGGAGTTCGCAGAGTTAGACTTTGAATGAGCGCAAACGATTTGTAACCATGGCGACGACAATTTGACCTCGACATGAAACAATGAGTAAAACTAAGTTTAATTGTCCTGGCAATCTGAAAAATCAGAGCAACACCAACTATGGCCAAATGAGGATAGTAAGCAATTCGTGATTGCTCGAAAAAAAGGAGAAAAAAAAAGTTTAAAATGTTTTTAGTTTAAAATATTTTATATACCTACTATTCATTCTAAAGACCAAATGTTTCAATAAATGTACCAGTCATTGTAGGTGTATCTCCTTGTAAATGCTTTTCCTACGCCTTATTATTATGTAAAATCCTTTGCAAATTTTTCCTCGGGGAGAAAAAAAAATGTTTAGCTACTGTTATTCGTTAGATTTTTGTATTTCGAAAGATGCTTTGCTTCGTTTTTATGCTTGAACTAACTGTGATATTATTTAGCAAACAGATACGCATTTTAAAAATATGGAGACACACTTCTTTTACAATAAACGACACAAATAATAGTATTTGATAAAACAAAAGAATTTTTTGATGAAACACAATAAGTTTAATTTCTTTTTGCTGTGAGTATTTTGTTCACTACAGTGAGTCTTTTGCCCGCGAGTTCTAAAACCATATAGCAAAAATGTTGCATACACACGTGTATAAAAGCTGCAAGAAACCACTTCTTAGAATTGGGAAAATGGTTCCTTGTAATTGCGAGACACGTGCATGCAGCATTTTTTTTTCTAATTTTGTGTTTTTATGACGTTGATTTCGTCCTTTGTTTTCTGTACTAGGGGATATGTACAGGGGCGCGCACGGGGGGGGGGGGGAACCTGTTGGCCCGGGTCCGAACCTGAAGGAGGCCCAGTATTTTTTAAACTAGGCGTGAAATATAGGGGTAAACAATATGGAGGGGCCCCAGAAAAGTCATTTGTGACGGGCCCCAAAACTTCTGTGCACGCCCCTGCCTGTGAAAAGTTTTTAACTTCTCATTAATACAAATAGTTCAACGAAAAACTTTGAGAAATTTTTTAAAAAATGAGTGCAAATGTCATAAAATATGGTCCCCACTGTTTCTAAATGTGAGGACAAATCGTGGAGAATGACGATTGTCCCCTGCAATCCCTGTTTGGTCTCCAATTGTACTTTTTATGTGTTCAGAGAAAAAAAACTCGAGTAATTTTTCTGGCATAGACAAAAGAATAATAAAAACAGTCACTTCCTTTTGCAAATTAAAAGTAATCTCTCACTTTTATTTATAGTTTGTGCGTAGATTCTCGTCGTAAGTCTTCGTGTTGTATTTACAAAGGCTCCATTCTGGTCTGAACGAAAGATTTTCGTATATTAGTTTGTTAGCTCCCAGGCTCGTATTTTTGTATGTATTTTAATGTTTTTCTTCCTATGCACCCTTTGTTCTCAGCCCCGGAAAATTTTGAAATGATGGGCAAGTTTAGCTCACACAAAAAATCTACATATAGCTTCAGCGATAAAATTAATGAATTTTATTGAAATACTAGTGATACCCGCACGGCTTTGCCCGTAATAGAAAAATCAAAAGGTCTTTTGGTTCGCCTGTATATTTACAAATAATGTATGGTGAATTCTCTCGCCAGTTGGCTTTTACCCATCTTACGGTTCCACGTTATGATAATTTCGTATCTCGCCAATTGGCTTGTGCCCATGTTACGGTTCCACGTTATGATAATTTCGTAATTTACTCGTCCATCTTATGATATTTTTTTTTCTTAAAATTGGAATATAAAAGAACCACATCGAATTTTCGAAAAATCGCTTCAAGGTGCACACCCCCATGCTACATACTAACTTTGTGCCAAATTTCATGAAAATCGGCAGAACGGTTTAGGCGCTATGCGCGTCACAGACATCCTACAGACATCTTCCGGACAGAGAGACTTTCAGCTTTATTATTAGTAAAGAAGAAGATAAAGATTCTTTCCCATTTTATTAAATTTCTGTGAAAAATGGGCTTAAAATTGGAATGGAAAAAGAACAAAATCGAATTTTCGAAAAATCGCTTCGAGATGCACACCCCCATGCTACAAACTAACTTTGTGCCAAATTTCATGAAAATCGGCCGAACGGTCTAGGCGCTATGCGCGTCACAAACATCCTACAGACATCCAGACATCCTCCGGACAGAGAGACTTTCAGCTTTATTATTAGTCAAGATAAAGCAAACTCCGATTTGACTTTGCGATCAACTGATTTGTTAAAACACTCCGCCCAGAGGCACGAAATGTTACATTTTATGTTTGTTATCTTTTTAAAACATAACTACTGGTTGCTGTGGTGATAATACAAAAATGCGCTTGTTGTACACACAGCGCGTTCTGTGGAAAGAACATTAGTTGCTATGGAAACGATATCATATTTGCTTTTTTATTTATGCATATATCCAGATAAAAGGTTCTCTTCTAACTGCTGTGTGACTAATAATCGTTTCCTTCCCATTAAGCCCTATGATGAGTCATAGCAAAATCAATGTACATGGAATACATTGATTTTGCTCTGTCCTTCAAAATGAAAGAAAATTGGTCTGGAAAGATTACGTTTTATGCAGTAGCATACGTAGACTTCGGTGAGCCCCCCCCCCTTTCTCACAAGATTTAAAAGTGCACCCCTCCCCCATAATTTTTTCTTTCTTAATTTTAACATAGTGTTATTTTTTCAGAGCGTGAGCCCTTAGACCTCTTAAAAAATGACGATTTTTGAAGTGAGATAACTTAAAAGTCCTATTTTTTGAAAAATCTGAAAACGTGCTCATTTTATGAAACCCTTTCAATGCTTAAATAGTTAACAGAGCCCCATTAAAGTATCAGAGGCCCTAAAGTCAGACATTTTTTCGGGGCCCTCTGTTAGTGTTCTTTTAAACGCAAACATTCACAGATTATCAGGAGTTTCGATTTCAGCCTTAGGTGACAGTACTCCAAAAAAGTCAAACAGGATGCGGGAAGGGGAGGTTAAATGGGCGGTGCCCCTATAAAGCTGACTTTTTTTTTTTTTTTTTTCGAATTTTAAAATCATTGTTTATCAAATGACATTCTCTAAACAATTCCGGAAATGGCATCAAATATCGAGACACATTTCCACAGTAGAGAACCTTCCTTCGAATTTCAATTTCCATTTAATTTTTTATGAAACAAAAAACGTGAGTTAAATTCTATTATTTTTCTTTCTTTGAACACGTGAATCAATTAGCTTCATCATTTTCCGACCCATCGTTAATTATGAACTTGGAGGGGACAAATTAATAAAGCTCCTTGAGTTTTGAAAGTGTGGGAGCAGTTGCCCGCTTACTACCCATATTACCCGGAATATCCAAATTTTCGTTCATTCGGATTGCCTTTTGGTTTTAGTCAGTCCGGATAAACGAAGTTGTATATTTTCAAGTTTGTTGAAGCGCCAGACAAAATTTGCCAAATAAGGACATTTTTGGAAGATCGCAGGTACCTCCTGGGGCACCCCTGATCACAGAAAAGGACTAAAAAACATATACAGGCCCGATATTTCAACTTTTTGCAGATGGGGGGGGGGGGGCAAAGGGTGTGCACTCGATGCAAATTTTATCGGAGAGCTTTACAAACCATGCTCACTTTTAGTATAACATTAACTTTTTCATAGTCAGAGTGTGGGTAATTGACCCCCTCCCCTAAATGATAGGAACCTGGATTCATATGGCGCAGATTGTGCCATTGAAATTTTTAGGGGCGAGGGGGGTATAATTTGACAGGGTTTATCGTTCTGAAGGGGGGCTGGGGAGGGGGGATGGGGTGTGCCATCGTCTTTGAGGGGGATGGGGACTTTCAAATTTTTTTCCGAGACAGAACTCGGGACATTGCATTTACATCGCTTGTGTAAGGAGAAGAAATGCAAATAACTGTCATTATTTCTCCATATTTAGTTTTCTGAAATTGGAAATACGTATCGCATAGGCAGCTGGTGCACCAAAAAAAGTGGGGCGTCAAAAGAAGTGTGAGGGGTTAAGAGGCTTGGCACCTGAAGCTGTTTATTGATTATTATTTATTTATTTGTTTATTTGTGAAATTTATATTAAAGACTTTAAACTTAACATTATACTGATTCTATGACGTTTAATGTGGAATATAGCAGCAGAAATCGCGACGGATTGCCCCCGCCCCCACCTGTTGATGTTCTTGTTCTTCCAATTCAAAGTTCCCTTTTTGTGAAGTAAGATGAGAAAAGACCATTCATTTTGAATTTTTATTTTTAAACTTTCGTGAAATGAATCAATCTGCCCTTTCAAACACAAAGTGAGGAGGCAGTTGTCACTCTTGCCCCTCCCGACACCCTCAGGCACGTGCACAGGAGGGGGGGGGAAGGGACACCTGTGGCCCCAGCCTGAAGGGGGTCCAATATTTTTAACTCTAGGGCTGAAATATAGGGGTAAACAATTGGACGGAGGCCCGGAAAAGTCATTTGTGATGGGCCCCAAAATATCGGTGCAAGTCCCTGCTCTCCCCCCCCCCCTTCCCTTTGTTGCGAGCCGCCTATGACGTATCGTAAAAAATGTTGTACTTCAAAATTACTTCTAATCAAGACTTCAGCGGTCTCGCTTCAGCAGACAAGCTACTAAATGAAAAAGAAATTTTATTCTTTCAAGCGAACGGAAATGACGTCATTAAATGCGCATCAAGTATTTCAACATTGCCGACACGTAATTGGTTCCTTGGGATGGTTCAAAAACCCGGGAACTCCTCGACGCGCCACTTTGCTTTGGAGCGGGAATCGTGACACTTCTCAGTTCTTCGGAGCTCTATTGTAAGTTACTTTTTACAATTTATCTTTAAGTAAAATTGGTAATTTTATTAAAAATTTTTCCTGCGAACATGTTGTATGTTTATTGCAGGTTTATATTTTTGCATTGCATTGTTAAGCGAAGTAAAAGCTATACTCATTTTGTGTAATACCGTACTGCCTTTGAATGTCGGTTAAACAAAAAAGTGATATGATTTTGTTAAATTTTATTTATTATGCTTTTCTGTGAATGTGCTAAATCTCAAAAATCATGCACTTGCTGATACACTGAATTATTTCAACTTTATATTATTTCAAACTTCAAATTTTTCAAACACGTTCGATGAGTCGAATTCCACTTTCAACACAAAATAAAATTTCTTGAATCTAAGATATGAGTTGATTTAAAAATAATTCAACAAAGTTTTGAATTGCTGTAAAATTAACTGTTTAAATAAAAACTCAAAAAGTTTTCTACATTTATTCAACAAAATGATCGGTTAGGGTGTGGTCGTAGACTAATGATTTTTTTTATCCACTTTCAAATTAGTGATGAATCATAATACAGAGTAAATTATTAAACTTCTTATATGATTTCTCCAAAGTTCGAGAGCGGAGAGTGTGTCGATCTTTTCTTCACATCAGAGTTTCCCAAACTGGTCCGCGCACCCTCGGGGGGTCCGCGAGTCCATGCCAGGGGGTCCGCGGTGCTATCTAGCTAAAATGTTAAATATAATTGAGAGTGAAGGACGAATAACGGTATTTAATTAAAAAGAAAGCACATTCTTAATCACAGCATTAACGCCGCCAGGATAGGTTTGCCGGAACCATAGCTAATAATTAAAATCCTAATACACCATAAAAATAAACTGATATGAAAAATAAGGCTCTTAAACTTGACTAACATTTCACTAGCTTCAAAAGTTCCTTTTTATTAGTGTAGAAATTTGGTGATAACATTTTTGTTCCTAATTGAATTTCAAATATCAGGGTGGCGACAGATCAGGGAGATCAGGGAACTTTATCACTCAGGGAAATATCAGGGAATTTTGAAAAAATAGCAAATATTCAGGGAAAATTGATCAAATGAAGAAAAAAAAATAATTTCCTAGCAAAATGAAGTTCTTTTGATTCCCTACGAATTTTCCACCAATTATTTGCTTTAAAAAAGTAAAATTAATGAGGTGGGATTATACAGTGTCGCATATTTGTATATCTTTTTCCCTCAAGGTCAAAGTATTCAATCTTAGGATGAGCTTCCTAAGATTGCTTCTGTGTCTGTATAAAGTTTTTTTTTTTGAAATCTAGCTTGAATTTTCCATCACGCATTCCATGCTACTTAAAATAGACAACCCTACAGGCAAAGAGGAAGCCGTCATTAACGACTGTGCTCCCTTGCTTTTACTCATTGTCTTGAAGTAATTACCAGTCCCGTGTCCAGATTTTCATAAAGGGAGGGGTTTTGAAAATTATAAATCTTTATCTGAGGGGGGGGGGGAAGGGTTCAATCCCTCACAAACTTAATTTTTACCTAAAATTTCCGATCCCAGTAATGTCATTTCTGTACCTGTAAGAACGGCTCTGCCCCCACACTACTTCCAAGCTCCGAAGGATAACTCTTGCTGCACAAGTGACCGTAGTATACAGCTTCTTTTTAATAAAACCTTATCAGTTTTATTAGAAAACCTTGTGGGCAATTCCATGGAAAGTAGGACATGATAGGTGAATTGTTTTCTTTGTACTACATGGATGTGTTATACATCATTTTTTAGTAAAAAGTCTAAAGAAAAATAAACTGGAAGCATTTTAAATATTCGGATGCTATATTTTTTATAAAATAGTGAACAAAATATCATTTCTTTGTATCAAAAATGAAGACATTTCAAAGCAAATTTCAAAATTAAAATTTATAACACAATTTTATTTGTTTTGTTAGGATTTTATTTTTTACAGTATAATTAGGTATTTCTCTATTGGTAACCATTAAAAAAATATTTATTTAAAATGTATATTTGAAAAACATATATATATATTTAATTTTCTGTTTGAAATGTAACAAGAGTAACCAAAATATATAAAAGTTTATACTGAGCAATAAATATTTCTCCAAAATTAAAACTACTGATATAAATATGCTGTTTACTTGCATACAAGTAATATCCCATAAAAAAAATTGATTTTGTACAAAATATTAATACTTATTTAAAATTTAAATTTAACAAGAGTAACTGTTATTTTTTTGTAACAAGAGTAACCACAAGCATTTAAATTAATTGATTACATTTGTTACTTTTTCTAACTTTTATTAACTACAAGAGCTAGAAAGTCTCAATAAAACATCTTAACTCCTATTCTGTATGCTAAGAACTATACTCAGTATTGGTTAAGATCAGAATAACACATGTCTAGCAAATTATAACACATGTTCTTTCAGATCATAGTAATTCTCCTCATACGTTCTATATGCATTCTACATTAAGTTTCTACAAGTCATTAAGTCCACAAGACAGCAAGCTAAACAAGATATTTGGTATATCACTCATACAAATTGATTTTTCCGAAAACTACAAGTGTATGTTTCAGGACGAAATTCAAGCTGCACACTGGGACCCGTCACAAATTAGCCTTTTTACATCAGCTCTTGATTATGATGGCAATAAACATCCACTAGTCCTAGTGTCAGATGACTTGACACATAGTAAAGAAACTGTGATTGCCTATGTAGACTTTATCTTGGAAAAACTTCCAAGCCATATTGAAGTTGTAGACGTGTGGTTTGATGTAAGACCCCTATAGTGGAGGAGCCGACGCATCCGCCATTTTGGAGCAAACTTGATCCAGTGCTTCGTAGCGATAGCATTGCTGCTGATATTAACATTTCTTTAGCATGTGTTAAATTGATTCAATTGGGTGGTTGTTCGGCTGTTAATTGTGTAAACAGCTCCAAAAAAGGATTTCAGCTCTTCAGATTTCCAGCAGATGCAGAAAGAAAGAAGAAATGGATAAATAATAGCCCGCAAAGTGATTGGCAGCCTGGAAACGACGCCAACTGTTTCCAAAATTTTGCCAATGTTCACCTTCACTCTCTCGTTTGCTGTTTGGCGAATGATTGCCAATAAAGGTAGCTTTCCCAGTTGCACGCTTGCTCCAAAATGGTAGATGCGTCGGCCTCTCCAGTTATAGGGGTTCTAGTCTGATAGGCTCGCATCTCAATTCAAAAACCAGTATGTGATGTCCTCTTTAAAACATTTTCAAGAAAACATAACGTTATTATTGCATGGAACTTTTTCCCCACATCACATGGCAAGGGCCCAGTAGATGGAATAGGAGCTTGTTTGGCTTAACACTAAAAATTGACGTTATATAGTACGCAATGCTTCGGATTTTATCAAAACAAGTCTGTCAACAAAAGTTGACATAATAAACCTGGAGCCCAAACAAATTATTGAAAGGAATAACATTTTAGACTTAAAATCAATTTTTGCTGATAGTTTTTCGATAATGGGGATAAAAAAAAGCACTATTTTTCAGTAGTGAATGGAAAACTTGAGGGACGAATAGTGACTCCTCATTATGATCTAATGGCAAAAGATGATGATTACAAGATTGGAGAATGGCTATTGGCTGAATATCAAAACAAATTTTTCCCAGGTGAAATAACCAGCAAAGTCGAGGACTCATACTCTGTAAATGTGATGATTCCATCAGGGAACTACTGGAAATGGCCTTAAGTCCCCGATCAAATTCTGTACAAAAGGAAGAAAATTGTAAAAAAACTAAGTTATCCCACTGTTGTTAATTCAAGAAATCATTTTTGTTTCCAAGAAATTAAATAAGTATGCCAGTAAAAGCATATTATTTGTACTTATATGCTTTGAAACTACTAATCACATTTTATAATGTATGGGTAACAAGAGTAACCAATAATTTGTAACAAGAGTAACCGAAAATTTTTCTACTAGTAAATTTTAAATAAAAATTTAAATGTTTGAAATGACTGTCATTTTATAAATAATCCTTCCTCTCTTGAGAAAGCATAAAATTTCATAATATTGTTATATAGTTTAGATAAAAAAAATATTTTCGTACGACATTACAAACTTTATGTCCTTTTCAGGTAACAAGAGTAACCATACTTCAAGGTTTTCTAATTTTCCATACTTCAGATGAATCATACAAAAAATCGAAAACATTTAATTATGTTTTTCTTCTATAGAAAAGAAAAGCAGGCCCTTTTCTTTATTATTTAGCAAAAAAGTTGATGATTTTACGTAAAGGATCTTAAAAATGAATGTAAAACTAAAAATATACCATTATAAATGTAACAAGAGTAACCGTGGAATTGCCCTTGTTCGTTTTTTTTTTAATCAAATTTGTTTACGACGCGGTATATTGCAATTAGTATTAAAAACTGTCCACAGAATCTTTTATATTGCAGCATGTATTACATTCTGAAATAATGTTTAATCAACTAAATAAGAGCTTACTGCAGATGCAAGTTAATTACCAAACACAATCATTAATGCGTAAGTAATATTAATGCAGTTAAGTAAGATTTTTAATTTACAAATCATTGAGATATTATTCCACCATAGTTTTTCCAAAATATCATTCTAGTTTGTAAAAAAAAAGTGGGGGGGGGGAGGCTTTCGTTTTAACGAAGCACTGCACACAAACTTTCAAATTACGAAAGTCAAATATACATTCTCCTGGCTTATTATTTCTCCCCAATGGGAGGGGTTTAACCCCTAAAACCCTCCCCTTGGACACGGCTCTGGTAATTACCATACTGTTATCACGATTTCAAGAAAGAATCTTTGTTTTTTAAATTAATACTGAAAATATCTTAAGTTATCATTTGTAATTTTTAATTTAATTGCTAAAATTGAATTTTGACTTGAAATCAATTTTTTTTTTTTTGCCATTTTATTATTTGCTGTTACTTTAGATTACACGAAGGGTTTTTTTTTCAGACTTTAAAACTTTTTTATGTTGAAACCATATACATTTTGAAATTAATAATTGTTTTTGCATTTCAATGTTATTTGTTACTAAAGATTTTTTTTTTTTTGACAACTAAGTGTCCGCGGATGTCAGAAGTTTGGGAACCTCTGCTTTAGATGATATAATTATTTTGTGAATGACTTGATCATAATAACTGCGAATCGAAGGTTTCCCGAGCTGAGACAAATTTTGAGGATACCATCCTTTCCCATCCTCTTTCAAGATTTTATATTGAATTTCAACAGAAAAAAATGTACTGAAATACGGTCAATATGCTACCAGGGACAAGGACCCTTGCTTGCCCCCCCCCCCCTCCTTCATATCTAGCACTGTAAACTGAAACTTATTACCTAAACCTACGAACAATATGTCTTTACAGATATTACAATCAAACCTCTGCACTAATGTTTCATTAAATTACCACACAAAGATATGTGTTTATTTTTCATCTGAGGTAGACTTTCATATCTTTGTCAGATCATCACTTAGAGTTCACCATCTCCATCTTCGTATTTTATGAAAAGCACCACATATTAAAGGTGGTGTTTTGAATTCTGATAAATATGTTGCTTTAAAAACTTTTATTTCTTTAAGTTTGAAAAATGATATTGAAGTCTGTTATGGAGGGGGTAGGGGTTGCGTGGATTTGAGGGGAAAGAAAAAATTACATATTTAAAAGATTTGTTTATTCATAAGATAAAACAATCTCAAAATTGAAGTGGTATAAAACTTAGAATGTTTAGTAATGTCTTAGCGACCGTCCACAACTGTCATACTTTGGTTAATGAAATGGTGGGTTAGTGACGAGGGGAGGGGGAGAGAGCTAGCAAGAATTTTGATATGAATGGCACATTTTTCAATGACTGCTTATGAAAGACAACTTGACACTTGACATGTGATAAAAGGAGTTTGGGAAATGTGACTAGAGACATAAAATTCTGTAAATTTTGTGATGGTGAAATTCCCCCCTCCTCCCTTTTCTGATTTTTCTTTCTTGTGAATTAAAATTTATTCGTTATATTTTCTTTGCGAACATAAAAAGAAGCTAATACAGACATGCAATCCGCATTATTTTTTCTTTTAAACATTAATCAACGTAACTTTTACTGTTAAAAACAAAAATTTTAAGGAGAATACTTATTCCACGAATTATTATATACCTGGAAAGATACTTATGTTCTTTTGGCCAGTTGGTCAGACATGTCAATTGAAAACTTTCTAGTCTTTTTCTTTCATTTTTTAAAAAAAGGCATTAGGTTGGACCACTAAAAGGGTCCTACTGTGTATGGACCAGTGACTCATTTTTCTTAATTTTTACCTCTTGAGCCAGTATCTTAAAATCTTTTTTTTTCTGAATGTGATTAGGATACTTCAGGAATCTATTGCAATTTAAAGAAGAGTTGCTTTCTTTCAAATTAAAAAATGATACAATATTGTGTCAAGCCAATTCATATAATATTTGTATTCATTGTGAATTTATGTAAATGTTAAAAATATTTTGATGAATTCTTTGGGTTGCCAACCTTGGAGAAACTAATTAGAGAAACATCTGTGGTGATTTTGAGGAGTATTTTTAAATTTTACAGAGCAGTTCGATATTTTGTACAAAATCAACATTAAAAAGTAATCCTGTTGTCTTTTTTTTTTTTTTTGGAACTTAATCATTTCATGCACTAGCACAAAAATAATTTTTTAATTAATACAACAGCTTTAAACATGTCATGCTTTGAGTATAAGCACCTTTAATTTCCCATATTTACATGCCTGTCATAATAAACTAGTAAAATAAATTAATACATATAATTTTATTAAAATCTTTGATACGCATCAGAACTAAGACCGAATCAAAAATGCGGAGCAAAATAGCTTCATTGCAAAGTTTTCGTTATTTTTGCGAAGCAACTCTGCAAAATGCAGAGTAGTTGGCAACCCTGTAAGAGTGAAAATGTTGGTAGATGCAGATGAACTCTAGAATTTTTAAAATTCCGCATTATTAAAGCATAGATGATTTGTTCCTGCTGTTATTTAACTCTCGATCGTGAAACTAACTTGATCTTTTTCTTTCTAGGTGAACTTATTCCAAAATGCGTGAATGTATCAGTGTTCATGTTGGCCAGGCTGGAGTGCAAATTGGCAATGCTTGTTGGGAATTGTATTGTCTTGAACATGGTATCCAGCCTGATGGTCAAATGCCTAGTGATAAGACCATTGGTGGGGGTGATGATTCTTTTAACACCTTCTTCAGTGAAACTGGAGCTGGAAAACATGTTCCCCGAGCAGTCTATGTAGATCTTGAACCAACTGTTGTCGATGAAGTTCGCACTGGTACATACAGACAACTGTTTCACCCCGAGCAACTGATAACTGGGAAGGAGGATGCCGCCAATAACTATGCTAGAGGTCATTATACCATTGGAAAAGAGATTGTGGACCTCGTCTTGGATCGGATTCGTAAGCTCGCAGATCAATGCACCGGTCTTCAAGGTTTTCTAATTTTCCATAGTTTTGGAGGAGGAACCGGATCAGGATTCACTTCTTTGCTGATGGAAAGATTATCTGTAGATTATGGCAAAAAGTCGAAGCTTGAATTTGCCATTTATCCTGCACCTCAGGTATTCATTCATACAATTTCACCAAAACAAACTCAGAAACAAACACATTTTTCGCCTGATCTGCAATTTTTTTTTTACTTTCTTTTTTTTTTTTTTTTTTTTGTCATTTTCCCTTCTTTTTTTTCTCATGATTATAAAATGCTCACTTTGAAATCAAAATTTGAAATCAAAACAATTTAAAATTAAAATCATTTTTTCAACATTTATTGTCGATCTAAAATTGATCACATTCATTACTTTTAAGAGGATGCCGGTCATTTTTGTTTTGTCTCATAAAGTAGAATGCAATTAGTTCTCACTTCAGTGTCAATGGTACCCTTTGACCCTTATGTGATGAAAATGAATTAAGGACAGGGCCGTGCAAACAATGAAGTAAAAATTGTGCAGTGTGCGTCTGTAACTTTTATGTTGAAGCCATAAGCGTGCTACAAGAAAAGTATGTATCAGTGTGTTTATAGATGTACGGTGAAATCCGGTTACAATGAACTTCAAGGGACCAAAATTTTTGTTCGTTGTAACGGGAATTTCGTTGTAATGGAATCCCATAAACTTAAACAGCTGTTAAATTTGGACTAAAAATTCATTTCGTTGAAACGGAAATTATGTTTTGGTATTCGTTGTAACAAGATTTCACTGAATCGGTTTTGTTTTGCATTGAATGACTTTTTCATAGAACAAGAATGCTGTCTGCGGCATTTAAATGAATATGGTTGGATCAACTTATAATCAATGGTGTATATAGGGGGGGGGGGAGGTGATTATTGGAGCATGTTAAGGCCCTTCTGTACAGTGTGAACTTTACCTGAAGTTAGAGGGATAGTTGGAACTATCTCCAATTCTTCATTTTCAGTTGATTTAATGTTCTAGAAAGAGTCTTTTTTAAAGTAATGTCTGTGGTTTTTAGTAAAAAGCACAGTTGAATTTCTGATTCCTAGCAGAAAATATTTTTGAGAAGAAAAGTAATAAATAAGAAACATGAAGAATTTTTTTAAAAAAAGTTCTCTTAATAAAATATTTCCTATTTTGTAGTCATAGGTTATGTTCGAATAGAGCTACTGGTCTAATGACGGTGGTTGTTAACCAGTTGCTCACCAACCAGTGCTCTATCGAACACTTTTGGTTGAAAACACAGTTAATTGTGCCAACAAAAAAATTTGTCTGTGAAAAATATTTATTGGTAAAAAATGTCGCTTGGTTCAATTAACTAGCTTAAATTGCGGTCTACCGGTGAAGCTAATGAAATGACTTCGTTAATGCACGTTAGTTTCAAAATTACTTTTAGTCTTAGTTTTTAAATACTTTTTTAGAACCTTATTCATTAATATATATTGCTGTCAACGTTGAAAGATCGCGCCTGGTGATGGTTAAATATGTAAAGTTTTCTAAAGTTTTGGGATTTAAAAAAAAAAACCATTAAAGTCTGAATTGAAATTTTGAGGTAGACCATGCAATGCCGCTAGTAAGTTATGAATATGAAATTGGTTAGTTGTATTTGGGATGATAATAATTTTGCTCTTATTGTTCATTTTTCATTTAGTTTTAAGCTTATTTTCCACTATAAGTATTGATTAGCATCATTTATCATCTTCTGAAGGGAAACCAGTTTAGAGGGTAAATATCCATTGTCATAAAATGCTAGTTAAGCTATTCCATGAACGTGTTGCCAAAATTTCAGTGAAAAATTCTGATTAATTCCAATGCTATGAGCATTTAAAGGGACTGGAGATTCAAAAATGTTCACAGTATTTTTTTCACGTTTTTCTCCACTTTTTTTTCAACTGATGGGTATTCTAGCTCAAAGAATTATTAACCAATCGTTCTGAAAATTTGTGTGAATATTCTTTATTCACTTATACTCCATATGAACATAACTCTGACAATATTATTTTAAAAATATTTTTTTGAATGCAAGAAATGTGAAAAAATATAACACTAATCAAATAGCTCAAGAATGTGCATTTTTCATCTTTTTTGATCAAATTAGGTTTATATTCTTAGGAAATATGTTGCTTATGAGAAAGAAACATTAATGATTTCAGCTAAAAGTTGTGACCTCGGTAATGAACACCAATGGGCAGCCACTTCTAACTCCACTAATTCTGGTGGAAATGACTTCAAAAAATTACAAGTAGTATTTTAAGAGATGAATAAAATATATAGTTTTAAAAAATTCTGGTTATTTCTTCCATGTTAAAAAAATTCTCCAAAAACACTAAAATTTTGGCCTTCTAAACTGGTTTCCCCCCTTAATAGAGATCATGCTACGGAATTTCTTCACCCTTGTTATTTTTTTTATTCCAATACTAAAACTCAATATTTTGTCTCGCTGCATTTTTTTTTTTTTTAATCTGTAAAAATGTCAACCTGTAACACAAATTAATTTTTATTCATCTATTTTTTAGGTTTCCACTGCGGTTGTAGAACCTTACAACTCTATTCTTACAACACATACTACTTTAGAACATTCAGATTGTGCTTTCATGGTTGACAATGAAGCTATTTATGATATTTGCAGAAGGAATTTGGATATTGAACGACCGACATACACTAATTTGAACAGATTGATCGGTCAGATTGTCTCATCCATCACTGCATCCTTACGATTTGATGGTGCTTTGAATGTAGATCTAACAGAATTTCAGACCAATCTCGTGCCTTATCCACGAATTCATTTCCCATTGGTAACCTATGCTCCAGTTATTTCTGCTGAGAAAGCATATCATGAACAATTGACGGTTTCCGAAATTACTAATGCTTGTTTTGAGCCTGCAAACCAGATGGTGAAATGTGATCCAAGACATGGAAAATATATGGCTTGCTGTCTGCTGTACAGAGGGGATGTAGTGCCGAAAGATGTCAATGCAGCAATTGCTGCAATCAAGACCAAACGCACCATTCAATTTGTTGACTGGTGTCCAACTGGATTCAAAGTGAGTATATTGTATTTGTAGGTAAACCAATAAGCTTAGCTTCAAATTTAATTTGCATTGAGTTTTATTATTTTACTCTTAAATATGAAGTGTTTCAACCAAAAGTTAATCTATATATATAAAGCTAGCAGACTGTATTTCTTTCTTTGTACCCAATGGCCAGAAGCCCCCATAGCACCTACAGCTCTGAAACTTGGCACAAAGTTCGAACGTACTCCGGGGGTCTGCAGCTCTAAGCCCGAATTCTAAATTTCTAATTAGTTTTTTCATAATTAAGCTGAAATTTTAAGTTTTTTGCCTAATTAGGGAGTAAAAAATCCCCCTACCCCTTAACATTATATGTCATTGGAAAGAGTTTTCCTTTCCGAACAAGATGTTTGTTCCATTTCTCTCAATTAGAACAGGAGATATAAGTGATCCTAATTGAGGCAATTTTCAAGGCTAAACTTGATTTTTGTTTCTGCAGTGACGTCATGGTTGCTTGCGTTCAAATTGTAGAACCAGTGAATTTTTGATTTGGTTATTGCGCTTTTGTCATATTTCTTAAATTCATTGTGCGAATGTTAATTGATTTTCTTTTTAATTTGAAAGTCCCTTGGCGAATTTGGCAATAAACAATGTAGTTGCAGATTATTTATTTCGTACAATATTTAAGATTTCAAAGGATTTAAGTCTTCAAAGGGTGTTCAGGCATTTTAGTTTTAAAATATGATTACTGATTATTTGACATCAGCTGGTGGGGGGGAGGGGGAGGAATTTTTTTTATAATTCTCGAGTTTTTTTCTTTTCTAAGACGATAGCTTTTCTATAGTTAAATTTTTCATACAGGGTGCAGGATTTCCTTTTTGTCCTAGACGTTTTTAATTGTGTTGTTTTTCTGCTGGGGAGTTTAATCCTTTTTTGCTCCAAATTAGCAATTTTACTGCTCCAAACTCACCATTTTACTGCTCCCAAAGCAAGTTTTGGTTGGCACATCCCTGCATACATGTTTTTAGTTAGACTACAAAATAAAACATTGAAATCGGGTCCAATTTTTGTGGATTTTTCCCGAGACTTTTGGAAATTAAGCATTTTTTAATAAAATTATAGTAAAAATTAGTAATTCTGCTAAACCTTCTGAAGTGAATTCTAATCCCTTTTTTTTTTTTTTTTTTTTTTCAATTTTAATTCGAACAATATGTTAGTACAACATTTACCTGTGTAGTGAAGCAAAAGATTTATAATATTTTGAAAACTTGATGAAATAGAACTTTTATGGACACTATGACTTTTTCAAATAAAATTACAAATTTTCAAATAAAAAGTCACAAAATTAGTAAATACCTGAACAAGCACAAACTATTTGGTGCTTCTAAACATACCCCAAAAATGAGCTGAAATTAAGTTTTTAATGTTGAGTAACAAAATTAGTTCAAATAGACAAAAATTAACTTAATTTAACATTCAAATAAAAAATTGTATTATAATAGTGTTTGGAGATTATAGAATGGCTGTTCTAGTGAACTGATTACTTTCTGGGGCTCACATAATAGTCCAGTCAATAAGTGCTCAAAACAGGGGTGTAGCATGCACGGAATATGCAATAATTTTTGACTTCAGAATATAGTTAGGGGTAGTTAGTAAGAGTAAACATACTATAAGTCGCCTCCCCTAGGTGGTGAGTTAAAGGTGGGAGGGAGGGGGGAAGCAAATTTTGGGTTTTTAGAGAAAATGTCGGGAACGGTGGAAAAAATGTGTTACTTGTTCTACATATATTTGTCAAATTTCCAATAATTTTCCGGGTATATGTTATGAAAAATCGATGTTTTTCGGAAAACTTCTCTTTTTGTCAAACATTTGCTTTTAGTGTCTCCCAAAATGATTATTAATGAAAATTGTCAAACACAAAGTTGTAGAACATAAAATTTCCTTCAGTTTGACATGCTATTTTGCTACATTTTATTCAACTAATCAAAAGTTACAAAATTGCAAACACGCACTTTCATGGCAAAAAATGGAACACTTGCCATTCACAAATTTCAAACTGACTCGAAAGGATCACGCACTTGCTCTCTCCTCGATGAATTCAACAATCCTGATAGACAATAAAGAAGTATTTGGATTACTACAACACAAATGATGTTTGGGGGGAGGGGGGGTCATGAAATTGACATTGTGACAAGGGGGAAGGAAAGGGTAAGAAGTGTGACATCAAGCATTTTTTAATATGTTTATGAAAAGTAGTTTGTAAAACGAACTTAGTGACAAATGGGGAGGGGGTCAAAAATGTTGAAAAAAAGCAACATCATTTGTGGACAGCCCCTTACCAAGAAATCGGACGAAGATTTGCAGTACTACATATGTGCAGTATGAATTAGATGTGAATATTTTAGGGATGGACAAATTGGGATGCTTTGAAGTAATTCATTTTAAGTCAGGGTTCTTACATGAGTAGAGATCAGTTTGACCCTGACTGCATTAATTGTCTTGACACTTAATTGTGAGGATCTTTCACACCAAACATAGTAGCAGGTAAAATTATGAGTCAGATCTAGTTTTTAATTTTAACAATAGGTAGTGCAATGCGTGAAAGTTAAATCCTGACTTTTTTTTCTTTTTTTTTTTTGTAACAACTTTTGTTAAAATTAAGTCTCCATTGCTTGAACCCTTATAACTCAAATTATCATTTATCTCAAAGTTTTATTGGGCCTCAAGCTCTTTAAGGAAGATGTGGGAGCTTCTCATAACTCAAGCTTTATGGTTGGTCTCTCTCGCAACTTCCAGTTATTCAGCGTTGATTGCAACTAAGGGAAGCATATAATGCAACTGAATTACCATCCAAAGTTGTAGTGGATTTGAGTTTTACGGTGTCAATTATTCTTTCAAGAGTGCTATTTTAAAAATGTTTAAACCATTTATTGAGAAAATTCTTGCATTCAGGTTTAAAGGTTATAAAAAAAAAACTTACATTATGAGCTTTTAGCACAAATCAGCTGCCAAAAGAAATAAAGGCAACCTTTGCAATAAAAAATAAACATGAAATATTTTTTAAATATTAATTGTTAAAAAGAATTCAAGTGGGAAGGATTTAACTTTTTTCTATTTTATTAATTTTTTCAAAGCTTTAACCAGAACTCTCCTTTTCCTTGCCTTTGTATTTATTTTATTTATTTGAAATCTAGGTTGGTATCAACTATCAGCCTCCTACTGTTGTTCCTGGTGGTGATCTTGCCAAAGTGCAAAGAGCTGTTTGCATGCTGTCCAACACTACAGCTATTGCTGAAGCTTGGGCGCGTCTAGATCATAAATTTGATCTCATGTATGCCAAGAGAGCTTTTGTTCACTGGTATGTAGGTGAAGGTATGGAGGAAGGAGAATTTTCTGAAGCAAGAGAAGATTTAGCTGCTCTGGAGAAGGATTATGAAGAAGTTGGCATTGATTCCACTGAAGGTGCTGAAGATGAGGGAGATGAAGAATTTTAAAATGTGCACTGAATGAGAATTAATATTTTCAAGTTTCCAATATTCATTCTTGTGTTGCATTTTTTAATTTACTTCAAAATAAATGTTTTTATTTCTTGAATATTCTTCCTTTTTTCCTTTGATTTAACTTCTGTTTTTATTGTCTTAACAGTAGAATGCTTTGTCATTCAAATGGATTATAGTGGCTACTTATGCTATAAAATGAGGGTTCTTTTTTTAGTTTTCAAGAGGAAGGCAAAAGGTTAGTGTTACATTTTTATAGGGAATAAACAACTAAAAATGTTTAATATCATGTTTTAAAAAAAAAATGGGTGAAGGAGTCCACTACAGCTCATTAATGAGTTTACTTTTAGCAGTTTTTCTTGCATTATCATGTTTCAGGCAGTCTTGCATAATATAGACGAACGTGTGAACGGCGTTCGCAGAAAATTTTTGTTCAAACTGCTAACGTTGATTTTTAAAAAAAAAGAATTTTTTTAAAAGGGAATTTTTAAGAAAATCCCCCGAGTTTATTTCTGTTAAAGCCTTTCTCCAAAAGCCTTATAAAGCTCGTGTAAAAAAAATAAGTCTGGTTTCAGGATCACGCCTTTTCTGCTGTTAATGGTGGAAATATTCCCGCTACAAATTGCACCTTCTGATTTCCCTTTCATTCGATCGCTAAAACAATTTCTATGAGAAGAAAAACTAAGATGCAATTTCCAGAATTTGCTCAAAAAAATTTTTTTTTTCTATCCAGGATTGAAAATTGGTAAATTCATTGAAAAGATTTTAAAAAACTACTTTTCATTACTTATGAAGTAACGTTTTTGGCCTACTAGGGACTACATAATTCCTAACCGATTTGGTGCTTTTTTTTATAGTCATATGGGGACATTCAAGAATTTCAAAAATTTTTAGCACCCAAAACCGTAGGAGCTAAAGCGGTAGTCTGCATCCGCCCCTGGACATGAACTCGAGGGTCCCTGTCTTGGGAACTTACTTTTGTATGCAGAAAACTTTCCCGTAAAAGTCAAGGAAAGAAGAAAAGGAACGAGAAAGTATGGGTCATTCCATTGTGACTAACGGTAACATACGCAGCTGATTTTCTTACTCTTTTTACTTATACCTGGAGTAAAAATTTTTTTTTTTAATATGCAGATTTAAAATATACAAGGTGACTATTTTTCATTTCTATCAAGAATTTGAAGCAAAATAACGTTGGTAGGTATGTTTTTACCAAAAAGGCCAATTTTTCTGAAAGTTACGCAGACATTTAAAATTGGCCGATATATTTGTAAAAGGTAAACAGTCTATATTAAAAAATATACTACAGATTTATTACAGATGAATCTTTTTTGGCCCTTAACGGTACTTTACGAAAAACTGCGTGTGACTCGCATAACAAGCAATGAATGCATATAAAAAAACTTTGTACTTAGTATCTTGCTCTTAAATTACTTTTACATTTTTTAGGAACCTTTTTTTTTATGTTGCATAATGGTTCTTTTACTTTTTTCTATATTAGTGTAAGAATATTGAATGGAAGGATTCGGTTCAATTAACTCGGTTGGAATGTACGAAAATAAAAAAAAACTGCTTTTACTAACTGAATAACATTTTTGGGCTAATTAAATCCTAAATATCTCTTTTAAAAAGCTTAACTTTATACAAGTTGATGGCTTCACCAAATTCTAGTATTCTGCCCATATAACTAGTTATTGTCATAAGAAACTACGTAGTACTTTTCAACGGCATATTTTTTGAGGTTACTGATTCATCGAACGAATAGTGTTGTGCATCCTGAAATTAAATGTAATATTTAATATTGAAAAAAAATATTCAAATATTTTTGCAGAATGCATTTTAATTCCAGTCTGCAAATGTTTAAATTTCTCAATGATTCATGCACTTCCTGAAATATGCTGCAGCAGCGCTTATTGTCACTGTATCATGTAACATCTTCAATTGTTTTCCAACGAGCTGCCATTACATCATTTTAATAATAGGTGGAGATGTATTTTCTAAAAAATAAGTAGACAGAAGGTCTACAATGAAATATTACTGGTATTTTTCACCCTAAATATTTTAAATCAATATAGAATGCCTACTGATTCAAAATTGTTCATGAAAATGTACATGAAGTTAAATAAGTTTTAAATATTAGCAGTCATTTTTAAAGTGTTACGTTAGTCACACTAATTATTTTATATCTACTGATACTAAAATAAATATTTTACACTTTTTAAGTAGATATGACACAGGTGTAAGAAAATAAAAAATGCTGTAGGTTCAATCATCTGGTTTAGTTTTTAAGCAGAAAATAATACATTTTCGTGACTAATGGTAACGTAAATATTTTCAGTGAAATAACCAAACTAATTAAAATACTTATCTTATAATGTATGCAAAAAGAACAGTCGATTTTATTGGGACAACATCTAATCTTTTAGAATAAACAAACAGTGGTTCCCAAAAGTGTTCGTACACTAACGATTTTCAATGAAATACGCCATTATCCATTCGTTAAAAATTAATATTTTGGAACGGGTATTTAATTCTATGTTCTATTATCAACAAAACTACGTAAGAATATTTAATAACATAATAAAACTTGATTTTTAAGAAATTACCAATCAAAAAGTGCCAGAAACTTAATCTCGCAAAAGTCTTCGTACACTTTGAAAAAATGTCAAAAAAATTAGTAAATAATCCCGCTTTTTACCAAGTTATTATTTAGTAGAATACCATGCAGTACCAATAACAGCTTTCAAACGTCTGGCAATAGATTTTATTGTTTTTTCTTTCTTTTTTTTTGTGCAATTTCTGAGTAAGTGTTCAGTCGCACTTCGAGCCTTACTGTTTCTAGTTCGCTTTTTATTTCAATGGTGTATTTTCGCAATCTAGCCACCAAATATCTTCAAATATGTTCCATTGAGTTTAAATCTAGAAATTGAAGAGATATTTCTAAGCTTATAAGGACAATTTTTGAGGCACCAAATGCAAACGTGGACTTCTTATCGAATTGATAAAAAAAAGTTGCTTCCGATTACCAAATTTTGGCCAATAGTTAAAAATTGTTTTTAAAAATATTTAAATGAACAGCATGATTCATTATTTCATCAAAAAATTTCAAGTTCTGATGCTGATATGCCCCTCACACAAAAACACTTCACCGTCCTGATTAACTGATTCAACTTTAGTTCCTAGATTATATTGATCATTTTTTCTTCTATTTACAATTATACAACAATTGAATTTAAAATTAAAAAAAAAAATTTTCATCTATAAGTAAGACATTGGTCCAAAACGCTTTGAGCTTATTGATCATTAATTTCATTCACGGAAAGCGTAAGCTTTCTGTTTTTCGCACGAACAAGAAAATTTTTGCGGGAAGAGGTCCAATCCAGCTAATCAGAGAACTTGGAGAACAATTTTAGGTGAAAATTAAACTTAAAATGTTTCATTCAATTCTGCAGAAACTTTTTCAACACTAAAATGTGTATTTTTCATAATTTTTTAAACTGTGAATCTCCGATCACGCTTTGTTAACTTTGCCAGTTGACTTTTTCTTACCTTGTTTTCGATTCGATTCTTTTCTTTAAAGCATTTTATCAAACACTTCACTATAGAATGGTATAAATTAATTCATTTAGAGACATTAAAACAATTTACGGCTACTGTGAGGGGTAAAGATCAAATTTCGAATCGTGTTTGTTGTTTTTTACTCATACCTACCATTAAATAAAAATAAGCAGAATAAATAAACAAAATTAAAGCCTAATGACGTTACAGTGTCATCACAATGCAAAAATATTGAAAAAACTACTTATGATAATTTTAATCATGAATTTATTCGACAATATTTCAATGCACGATGACTTTTGTGGCGTATTTTTTTCTCTCTTCGCGTTTTGACAAATTCCAAAAATAAAATCTGGCAATATTAAAAAAGAAAAACTGCTGGGTTTTATTTAGAATGGCATAGGAATGATGTGAAAAAAAGAAAAAAGATGGACTTCATATTCGAATTCAGTTTTGTGTTATTTTGGTTTTAGTACGAAATTTCAAGTTGTACGAACACTTTTGTGAGCCACTGTAGTTCTTTTAAAAACTTTTACATTACACAAGAAAACTTATTTTTTGCGTATGCTAAGCCTTTTCTACAACCTCGCATGTTTAGAGGCAGAAGAAAAACACCGAATGAAATTTTTGCGAACTGTTACTGGATTTATGAACAAGAAAATATGCTGAATGAAATGATAGGTCACAATCTTACAATTAGGACTTTGTGTAAAAAAAATTTCTGAGGTTGAGGTTGACATTTCTATGGAATGACCCAAATGCATCCCAAAAATATCTCTAAAAACAAAATAAGATAATCAAATATATATTGAAAATTTGTAAAGGAGTGTTTTGAGATGGGGAGGAAAGGTGTGGTTTTTTAAGCTCTTGAACCCTTGTTTGTCATCCGAAAATTTTGTGCTGACAACATTTCTATTTTTAATAAATTTACTAGCTTGCTTGAGCGTTATCTCTCACTCTCTTTTACTGCTTTTCCAAATGCTTCGGTATACAAAATGCAATTAATTTTTAATGCGCGTACTGTATATATATTTTCAATCTTTATACGTTGTATCACAATTTATGTGCCATAAAATAGTTTTTGAGCAAAGACAATTTTTTCCTTATTTGCACCACATTTTATGCCTTTTATGAGTTATCCGCGATTTTCATTATCCGCGGTACCCGTTCCACCCGATTCCGCGGATTATCGGGAGTGTACTGTATAAGATTCAATATTTACTCAGCTATGATGCTGATGACTAACTAATTCAATGCTGAAATCGGGACATATTATGAAAAGTTAGAAAGTTACATTACGTTCAGTTGGTTGTTATTCAATTAATTGAGCAAGGAATAACAAAAAGGGCACACAAACCCCTTCGCTTCTCTAGTGTTACATCGTTTCTGTCGTTGGAATAAAGTTTCAAAAAAAAGAGAGAAAAAAATGAAGAGCTAATATTGAGAGAGAATATTAGTTGCATTTTGAGAGTGAGACATTTATTCCATTGATTATTAAATTGCTTATGAAATAAATAGTAATAAGAAGGTCTAAAATAAGCGTTTATTTAAATTTGTAAATTTGACTTTTCTTGAAAATAACAGAAAAAAAGCACTTACCAACCTCCCGGGAGGGCCAATGGGACCTGGAGGTCCTATTGGTCCTGGAAGACCCTATAAATGGAAAAAGAAAAAGTTACTTAGATCTTGATTATAAATACATAAGCCAATACTTTTCAAGCAACATAAAGAGCGATAGTTAGATAGCATAAAAATGAAATACTTATTAAATCAAAATAATGTGTTGAAAATTTAAATATATTTTAACTCGAAAAAAGTTATTGTCCTTCAAAAAAAAAAATACTGCAATTAATTTTAAAATATTAGTCAATAGCAACAGCAATTAATTTAAAAATATTAGTCAATAGTATTAGCGAACCTATTTGAATGTATATAAAATCGAATTCAACTTATTTCAAAACTCGTAACGATTAATGCCTCTCAGCTTTTAATTTATAACTAGCTGCGTGCCCGGCGTTGCACGGGCTACTTAAAAAATGAAAGACATGTCCAATTGATGTTTTTGTATTGCTCTAACATTAGTTTCTAAAGCGCTAAGGAGTAAATTAATACGCATAATGCAAGGTTTGCAAAACACCAGTAGAGCTTATTTTTGGCAAAAATCTCTTTAACGTTAATCATAGTTATCAATGATACAAGTTATGAGCATTTTCAATTAGCACAAAAGATGAAAATATATGCATTATCAACTATAATCTGTGCGCACGTTAAAATGAATTACATCTGATAGACTATATCTGAAATATTTATGTACAATTACAATCAGCTTTTTACTTAAAATGACACACACTTTGTGGTTGATTACGTGAAACTAAATCACCAAGACTAAATAAATACCAATAAGCATTAATTTAAAGTCATCAGATTCCAAATTAGCTTTAGTTAAAATCCTTAAAAACAGTTTTTTCTGTTCAACTATGTTTCACTTAAAGAAATCCAAGCAATCTTAATTTAACATGTTCTTTTAACGATACAAACCGTATTTCAAAAATAGAAACAGGAAGGAAAAAGAGAGTTATTACAATTCGAAAACTCACCCATGTGACGGGAAAAGGTCCAACAAAATAAACATAATTAGTCACACCTCCTAAATGTACCAAAATATGAGGCCGGTGAATGATAAACTTACACTACAATCAATAAACATAGCTAAAGTAACAACTTTCCTATCCTGAAAAAAGTTAAGAACGTTGAATGTAAAAATTAAAAAAAAGACAGACGATAAAATAAAGACAATGTCCGAATAGTGCAACCAGTTTTGAACTAATTTAAAATAAAAATTCTAGATGGAAACGTTGTTTCAAGATTTGGACAGCAGCCAAAAAATCTCTTTTAAAAGAATTATTAGAATTTTACTTGCTCACTCATATGCAAAATGGCAACAGGAAAGAAATAAAAATTCCTGAATAACGTTATGTTAATTAACGTTTTAATTAATATCTGCGCTAATTAAAGTCGCACAATTACGAGATTGGTCCTATTGTTTTCTTTGGAAAATTTCGAATTGATCGATATCTCGTTTGATTCTTGATTCGCAGCGGTTCTCGAGAAGATAGATCTTCAGACAGACAGACAGACAGACGCGAACAGATTTTAATATTATAGTGGATTTCATGAATTTCCTTCGGGTAGAGGTAAATAAAGGAGCTGCACCAAGTTCGATGGAAGAATGATGGCAACATAAGCGGATGAATATCCTTTCGCCTTCTCATTCTTCCTCCGGATCCATTTTTGGCGCCCCTGCAAAAAAAAAAAAAAAAAATACAAATTAATTTCAATTTTGAAATTTTGAATTCAAATTATGTGTTTCGCAATCACGAGTTGCGACAGGACTCTACTCATTGGAGTTGTTGCTTCTAGAAAAAGACTCCTGTCCCATCTTCTGGGCGGTTATGTGTGTGTAGGTGCGTATCTGTGCATGTGTAGACGTGTGTGTGTGTGTGTAGACCTGTCTGCTTGCACGTAGGCATGTGTGTGTGTGTGTGTATGAGTGCGTGTGTCTAGGACATGGACGCCACCGATTAGGAGAAGCGGCTACCGGGGGACAGTAGCGCCTGCACAGGCCGGTGGGCGGTTGTGCTGCAGAGGCCCCTGGTCCAAGCTGAAAACGGAACCACAACGCCAAGGACCGTCAAATGAGAACAATAAGCAATCGTGATTGCTCAAAAAATCTTCCCGGATGTTTATTACAGTCGAGCGCCATAGATGTTAAAAATCATCGAAAATTCAGCCTAATTTTTTGACGTAGAATTTTTTTCCATCTATCGAGAACTTCTATCTAGGACTTTGAAAAACTAACCACCTTTGAAATTTTGCACAAGAAAATAAGCTATATCTGCAATGCCATCATAGCAAAGGTAAACTGTAGTATATAATATCTTTTCACCATAAAACCATCCACTACATGACATCTCAAAAAAATTGAAAAATTTCGATTTATGGACGCATCCAAGCAATGATGTTCCCATCAATTTTTCTTGTGGTATACTCTCAGTACTCTGTTATGCACAATATGTGTGTGGATGCGATTATACATAATATGTCCAAAAAATGTTTGAGAGTTTACGGCGTATATGGAGTATACCTTATGGGAACACCCCTGCACCCAAGATCCAAGTTTTAAGGAAAAATCTTGCGCCATTTTGAAGCAATCTAAATAACGAATAAACATGATCAGTTTTTTTTTTTTTTTTTTGGAATTCTCCATACCTAGTATTTGGTTCGCAAAATTGGACATATAATAGCCACATGGATCAGCTTGCGGGTTTTAGGTTGAGCACCGCTGAGATATGATTATGGGGTTGTTTCCAGTCAAAAGTAGTACTTTTAGTCACAGAAATTGATAGAATAAGCAAAAAAAAAAAAAAAAAAACATGGACCCAGAAAATACTTTCATTTTCCCAACAGTTATTTTTTAATTAATTTTTTAAAATGTCCGATTTTTCAAACCAGGCGTGGTCTTTATGACGTCACAAATGATCCCCCCTGGCGCATCTTTTACCGCGTTTCCCGTTATGATAATCAAGAAGCGAATTAAAAATTGCCTCTACGCTTACTATCAACCATATCGTTGACAGTACATGTGAGTAAAGATGCGAATTAAATATTATGCTCTTCTGAATGGCAACAGTGAATGGCATTTCATCATTTGTGATGTCATCGGCAAAAGCATAAACAATGAAAGCGCACGGATTAAAGTATTTTTACTTCCTTTTACAAAAAATTAAATATTGTATTCGCGAAAAAGTTTTCACTCAAAAATCGACCTTAATTTCCATTTTGATCACCCCCGAATGAATGTTGAGTTTTTTTTTTTTTTCGATTCGACCACACGTGGATAAGTGCCTAAGAACGTGTAGACATGCGAAATATCCATTTTGACGATTCCCGATCCCGAGTTAGTTACAACGAATTTTATCGTGACGTCTGTATTAGGGTTGCCAGACGTCCCGGATTTCAAGGGACAGTCCCGTATTTCGAAAAACTGTCCCGCGTCCCGGAGAACTTCAATACGGGGCGGCTAATGTCCCGTATTCTTGCTGATAACAATATTTTACAGAACGAGGCATTATTTTCTCTTTATAGTAAATAAAAATAAGGTTTCAAAGAAATTCTGGAAGGAAGTCTGTGGCGGACCTGCGTCCAGGACACATCATAGCACATAAAGCCTTAAAGTTTTGAACAAAATTACTTCAAGCCCCGGGGGGTATGCACCTGGGGTTTTATTTTTTAAAATCCGAATTAGTTTTTTTGTAATTAATTTTTTAAGCTCAAATTTTGCGTAAATTGCCTATTATTGCCTATTAAAGGGGATGTAGAGACGGGTAATCCAGTTGTTAAAAGCGAACATTTATTGTAAATTGCAACAAAACACATTACCATTAAAAGAAATAAATATAAATTAATCAGTTCCATCTCGGAATAATCTAACATTTACACAACACCTCAATCCAGATACCGCGAGCTAGCCAACTCAGCTGGAGACTTTTAAATAAACTTTGCCAGATTTGCATGCGCTGTTTCTCTGAGTTTAGGCCGTTGCCACAGACTCCCTCACCAGTCTCACAAGACCATTGGGAGACGAAAACGTACTTTGCGGCCAAACCTTGCTGTAACTCCAGGAGTCCTTGGATTGGAATCTCCAGCAATTAAAAATGCTGGTTTTAAGCGATCGATGTGAACGATCTTTTCCTTGTCGTTCACCGAAATCAAAAAGTTCTTGTCCATTCTCTTTAGGACCTCATAAGGCCCTTCGTATGGCGGCTGCAATGACTTTTTTACAGCATCCAAGCGCACAAAAACATGTGTACAGTTTTTCAGATCTTTAGGGATATAAATCCGTTGTTGACCATGCCGAATAGGAGTAGATGGACTTAGCGAGCTAATCAGTCTTTGAAGACGTGCAACGTAGTCAGGCATATTAGATAAAGTTTTTTCTTCATACAACTGTCCAGGTAACCGTAGAGTTGACCCATAAGTCAGCTGTGCCGCGGACGCGCCTAGGTCTTCACGTAATGTAGATCTGAGTCCCAACAGCACTAATGGAAGTGCTTCAAACCAATCGGATTTGTAACACATCAAAGCTTGCTTCAATGGTCGGTGCAATCTTTCCACCAGACCGTTACTTTGGGGTCTGTACGGCGATGTCCTTGCTAATTTTATGCCAAGCATCTTTGATAGACTCGTAAAAAGTTCAGATTCAAACTGTCTGCCCCTGTCACATGTTATCCTTTGCGGAGTACCAAATCGAGAAACCCATGATTGTACGAAAGCACGAGCTACCGTTTCTGCTGTTATATCAGTAATTGGCACAACTTCAGGCCACCGCGTAAATCTATCCACTATAGTCAAGCAATACTTAAAATTTTGAACTTGTGTTAGTGGACCTATTATGTCTAAATGAATATGAGAAAATCTCTCATCCGGAACTAAAAATTGAACTAACGGGGATTTAGTATGCAAATGTACTTTAGTCTGCTGACACGGAACACAAGCTCTGCACCAAGCAGTTATATCTTTGTTTATATTTGGCCAGACATATTTGCTATCGATAAGACGTTTTGTAGCACGTATGCCGGGGTGAGACAAACCGTGCATTGTATCAAAAATTTTACGCCTTAGAATTTGCGGAACAAAGAATCTATTATAATTTCCTGATGTATCACAATATAGAGATTTATCGGTACCAGGCATAGGAACTTTAGCTAATTTACCACTGTACTTAATTCGTCCCTCTAAAACGTCCTGAAGTTCTTCATCCTCAGATTGTGATTTTTCCCACATTTCTATATCATCTAGAGATGAAAATGTGATCTCCGATATTCGCGATAGGCTGTCCGCAACCAAATTTCCCTTACCAGGTAAATATCTGATATCCGTAGTAAATTGAGATATGAAATCCAACTGACGGATAGTTCGGGGGGAGGATTTTTCATGTTTCCGCCGAAATGCGAAAGTTAGAGGTTTGTGGTCTACATACAAAATAAATTTCCTTGCCTCTAACATGTATCGAAAATACTGAATTGCACTATATGCTGCCAACAATTCTCTATCATAAGTTGAATATTTACATTGAGTAGCCGATAGTTTCTTTGAAAAAAAACCTAAAGGCTTGGGACCTTCGGGGGATAATTCATGCAATACACCACCCATCGCAAAATCACTGCAATCAGTTGTTAAAGCAAGTTCTGCATTAGTAGAAGGGTGATAAAGCAAAGTAGTTTCCGCTAAAGCACTTTTAATTTTTTCAAAGCTTGTTTCTGAAGCAGTATCCCACGGAATTTCCCTCTTATCTCGTTTTTTTGCTTTAATTAAAAACTTATGAAGTGGCGCTAAAATCACGGCGATATCTGGAATAAAGCGATGATAATAGTTTACCATACCCAAAAAACGTCTAAGTTCAGAAATAGTTTTGGGTTTAGGGAACTCTACCACTGCCTTCACCTTTTTTGGATCTGGCATACACCCCTTACTGTTTATCATATGTCCTAAAAAAATTATAGTTTCTTTCCCAAATTCACATTTTGATTCGTTTATAACGATCCCGTAGTTAAGGAAACGTTTAAAAATTTCTTCTAAATGCTTTTTATGCTGCTGGTGATTTTCACTCGCGATTAAAATGTCATCCAGGTATGGAAAACAGAAATTCAACCCTCTCAAAACCTCATCCAAAAAGCGTTGAAATGTTTGTGCTGCTGAACATAACCCGAAGTTTAGAAACGGAAATTCATATAACCCAAAAGGTGTTATTATAGCCGTTTTCGGAATATCAGGGGGGTTCACAGGAATCTGGTGATACGCCCTTATTAAGTCAACTTTCGAGAAAATTTTCTTCCCGTGTAAAATGCTAACACAATCTTGAATGTGAGGAATTGGATATTTGTCCTGAACTGTTATACGATTTAGTGCTCTGTAATCGCCAGTTGGTCTCCAGTCATACTCGCCTTTTGGGACCATATGCAAAGGACTAGCCCAATTACTTTTTGACGGTCTACAAATCCCTTTGTCAAGCATATATTCAAATTCCTGTTTAGCTATTTGAAGTTGCGTTGGGTGTAACCGACGCGCTTTAGCTGAAACAGGGGGTCCCTCTGTCGGAATGAAATGAACTGTATTATGTTTCATTACCTTTTGTGAAAGAACATTAAGTTGTGTAATCTCAATATATTTCTTTAACAATTCTTGATATTCAGAATTCCCATAAATTGTTTTCACATTCGGAACCTCGCAAAATATCGATCGACCGCTTGCACTAAATTTAGTCACCGGATCTAAAATACGCCTTTTCTTTAAATCGACTAGCAATTCAAAATGCTGCAAAAAGTCCGCCCCTATTATAGGCTTTGTAACGTCAGCTATGATAAACGGCCATCTCAATCTGCGTCCTAACCCGAAATCTAAATTTAATAACTTAGTACCGTAAGTATCAATCCCAGATCCATTTGCAGCGTACAAAGTGAATTCTTTTTTTCCGCTGTCTAAATTCAAAAAGGATTTTGGGTAACAAGAAACATCACTACCTGTGTCAATTAGATAGCTCGTTTGAGTTAAAATATCAGTGATATACAGTCTGCGACTAAATCCTTTTTTAGTAAAAGTCATAGAAACTTCCGACGATTTTGAAAAATTTGAAAATTTCGCTTCAAAAGCGCATGGTTTTACACATTTGGTAGCTTTGTCTTTAAATTTAAAATGATACCAACATAACCAATTATTCCGCTTTTCAGCTCTCAAATTAAATTGTTTACGGCCCTGAGATCGATTTGGAGACCTTGAGCGACTGCGCGTTTTTACAATTTTAGTAAGTTCGTCTACTTTCAGTTGCAATTGTTCCAACTGAATTTCAGTACTAGCAGTTTGGTATTTAAAAGTTTGCTTATCAATTGAGTTTACAACCAACCCAGTATATTCGCAAATCTTGTCTGCCATTTCCGCTAACTTTTCTAACTTTTCAGAACTGACCGCTAAAATTGTTTGCACTGGTACCGGTAACCTACGAAGCCAAATATTTTTTAAAAAATCATCATCTACATGCCTCTCACTTAATTCTTTCATTTTTCGTAATAACATAGATGGAGATTTGTCACCTAATTCTAAGTCTTCAATTAATGTCTTTACTTTACGACTCTGAGAAAATTCGAACTCCGCTAACAATCTTTCTTTAAGTGCGGTGTATGGTTTTTCTGGCGGCTGACATAAAATATCAGTAGCATGAGACAAAGTTTCTGCATCTAGCGACGCAACCAAATGATCGAATTGCGTTTGTTCAACCGTAACGCCAGCTAACCTAAAACTAGCTTCAAGTTGTACAAAAAATAACTTCGCATTATTAGGCCAAAAATTAGGTACTTTTACAGAAACCCTATTGCAACTTAAGTTTTCAGCACTTACTTCCTTTTGAGTCAAATTTAAATTCTCTTTTGTTTCCATACTAACATGAAACAACTAATAGCTTAGGTACAATGCTACACTCAAGCACCTCAAAGGACACATGCACAGAAAAGCAAGACAGTTGAAAAAAATTGAAGTTTTTCGTCGAAATAAATTACCTTCCGGCGAATTGCTGCGACCCATTCTTTCTTGAAATCATTTCGCTACCAACTGATAACTGCGTGTTCAGGTCACCAATGTAGAGACGGGTAATCCAGTTGTTAAAAGCGAACATTTATTGTAAATTGCAACAAAACACATTACCATTAAAAGAAATAAATATAAATTAATCAGTTCCATCTCGGAATAATCTAACATTTACACAACACCTCAATCCAGATACCGCGAGCTAGCCAACTCAGCTGGAGACTTTTAAATAAACTTTGCCAGATTTGCATGCGCTGTTTCTCTGAGTTTAGGCCGTTGCCACAGGGAGAAAAATAACTTGCATATATTTATATTATATATTGTTGGAAAGCGTAGAATCTTCCGCGTTCTACTCAATTTGTTTCAATACTCTAACTTAAATACGGCGGGAGTTATTTGCATTTTTAGCTCGAACTTTTTTAGGCTTAGCTAAAATTTAGGCACTACTTTCTTCATTAAATCTATCAGTAAAAAGCGAAGGAATTTTCCCACAGTTTTCTTTTTGACACCTCTGGAAAGAGCAGCTTTTTTTACTGCAGATGTAACTCGGCCTATGCTCGAAAAACTAGGATTCTATCTCCAAAGGAAAAAAAAAGTTACAAGCCGTTAAAAATCATATTAGAATAATCTCATCTCCATTAAAATTATTGATGTTTTATTTATTACGTCTTTTCGATTCGCATGTTTCTTTTTTTCTAACTCACAAATTTTAAGGGTTTCGATTTTAACGGAAAATCTTAGGCTCAACTCAATTCAAGCCCCGAGCTAAAGAGCAAAATATATTACTAGAGACCACGAATATGAAAGCGACTTTTCAAGCGTACAAAACTGCAGTTTTGCAATGCTCAGAAGCCCCTTAGCCCTTACGGCCCTTCAAGTTGGTACAAGTTATTTTGAAACCCGGGGAAGGGGTGCTTTTCGATTCAAAGGGAGCTCATAATGCGTTTTTAATCTATTTCTTTTTAATTGTCATTTTAAATCTTTGCGAATCAAATAAGATTGTGAAGCAATCTTCGGGGGTTAGTGAGCGTCAGCGAGCAGGGGGCATTGCCCCCTAGTAAGTGAAAAAATAATGTGCAATAAGAAAATCATGTGGCAACAAACGCAAAAATTATTTTCTTTTTGATTTTGTTTGTATGTTTTTGTTTTGGCAGCAGACCATGAGGAATCGAATGGTTACTTCTTTGCTCATTGACTAATGTTGGAAATATATCTATGCGCCTGCGTCGTCAATCGCAATGAAAACTATTTTTATAATTTGATAGGCGACATTTTGTGAAGTTTATTGCTTTGTTGCGATTGAATTTTTCAGATTTATCATGAATAAACGTGTTAAACATACCCCCCCCCCCTTTTCACTCCTAGAGGCTAGTCCCGTATTTACTGTTCTTAATTCTGGCAACCCTGGTCTGTATGTACGTATGTATGTCACATAACTCAAGAACGGTATGTCCTAGAAAGTTGAAATTTGGTACGTAGACTCCCAGTGGGGTCTAGTGGTGCACCTCCCCTTTTGGTTGCATTCGAGTGTTTCTAAGGGGGTCTTTTGCTTCTTTGTGGGGGAAATCATTGTTAATTTTGACGTAAACTCAAGTGGTGTTACAATTCGGCGGGCACTTGGCGATACATCGCCAGTTTTTTGGTCGCCAAGTTTGTCGCCAACTTGGCGACAAATTTGGCGATTTTTCCTTTTAAATCTGGTTTTAATTTAACTATTGAATCACATTAAAATTACCAATAATGGGAAAATGACATTAAATTGGAGTAAAAGGAAGTCATGTGAGGCACACATCAGCTCGTTTTTTAAATATTAAACTTAGTCAAATTATTTAAAAAAATGAAACAGTTTTGCAATGCTCAGAAGCCCCTTAGCCCTTACGGCTCTGCAAGTTGGTACAAGTTATTTTGAAACCCGGGGAAGGGGTGCTTTTCGATCCAAAGGGAGCTCATAATGCGTTTTTAATCTATTTCTTTTTAATTGTCATTTTAAATCTTTGCGAATCAAATAAGATTGTGAAGCAATCTTCGGGGGTTAGTGAGCGTCAGCGAGCAGGGGGCCAGTGGCGTAGCTAGACCCGACTTTCGGGGGGGGGGGGTTACTTCTTATATATATATATATATATATATATATATATATATATATATATATATATATATATATATATATATATATATATATGTATAATCGCTTGGAATTTTTTCCTTTTCTTCTTTTTTTTTCTTTCACTTCTCTCTTCTTTTTCTCTTTTTTTTGAGACTAACTTTTCGGGGGGGGTTTTGTCCCCAAAACCCCCCCCTTAGCTACGCCCCTGCAGGGGGCATTGCCCCCTAGTAAGGGAAAAAATAATGGGCAATAAGAAAATCATGTGGCAACAAACGCAGTCAAATTATTTAAAAAAATTATTTAAAAAAATGAACATTTTACAGAAAAAAATACTTTTAAAATTTTGGAAACGACCCCATTATGAATGAGGCTGATTAACTGTAACGCGGTGGACTCTTGTCGAGATTTTCGATAAATAATTGGAGTATTATTTCCCGTTTTAATGGAGCTTGTAATGTAAATTAGGCTTGTAGAAAGTTTCGCTTTGTATGCCGGAGATCGTGGGCTCGATCACTAGTACCTTAAGGACAGACGAGAGCGAATAGACTTTCTCCCACCAGTTGGTATTGACTTTATTCCCACCGGTGCTCTGAATGTTATTTTTTCTCGTTGTCTCAAGATATTAAAAAAAGTAACGTCCAAGAAACTGTCAAAGGAAGTCTGTGCGGGCCTACGTCCAGGAGACCCCATTGCTGCTACAGCCCTGAAACTTTGTGCAAAATTACTTCGAGCCCCTGGGGTTTGCAACTGGAGTTGTTTTTTAAAAAAATCAAAATAGTATTTTAGTAATTTTTTAAGCTAAAATTTCAAACAAATTGCCTTTTCAATGGATGAAAGAAAGAACGTAACATTCGATGCCATTTGAAAGAGATTTTTTTCTACATCAAATGAAGCTTGTTCCAATTTTCCCAATGAATTAGAACAGGAGGTATAACGGTTTCTATTTTAGAGAAAAGTCCTAGGCTCGACTCAATTGAAGCCCTTCAACTGTGCGAAATTGGAAGTTTGTAATGCTCAGAAGTCTCTTAGCACATTATAGCAGCGCAAGTTGGTATAAGAACTAGACGTTAAATCCCGGTTATCACAAATTTGCCATTTCAACTGCGGTTGCGCGAGGACAGCTTTTTGGGCTTTCTGTTTTAAGATTTCGTGTTGCTTGTTTATACAGTAGGCGCCGCTTAATGTGATCACGGTTAGTGTTATCATTCGCTTAATGTTATCAGAATCACGAAGTCTCGGAACACTTGTATGTTAACACACGTTAAAAAAAGTCGGATATTGTAATCAGCGTCTTCGTTTATTGTTATCACTTTTTCAAAAACTTTCAACTGTTTCCCCGTTTTTGTTCCTCAATACATAGGCAAACCCTGACATAGGCAAACATACATAGGCAAACCTAAATACATAGACATATATATAGAATACATAGGCAAACTAATACATAGGCAAACCCTGACTAGACTAACTTTCTGTGTAGCGTTTTGTGGTTTTCAATAGCAGTTTAAAATTTTTCTAGGAATGAAGCTACAGAAAGTTCGCTCCCCAGTGACCACAGACTCCCCTTAAGAAAACTTTCTTTTGCACCTAAAAAAATTCAGTCGCTGGACATGGCATTGATGTAGGACCTCCATTGTTGCCATTACTCTGTAAACTATTAAAGAATTATGTCGAGATTGAAAACAAAGCGAAGTTAAATTAAAATTTAAACAACAAGCAAAACCATGCTGGAAAAGATAGAAAAGCTGAATGTGTTTTGAAACTGGTTTACGAATGTCAGGGAAAACTGTCATGTTTTACTTTCACCTATTACTATGTGATTAAAAATTGCATAATTTAGCTTTAACTTTTTAAAATTCAGATATTTCCATTCTGTTAATTTAATAATTTATAATTTAAAACTGCGTTCAGTTGAGTCATTGTGATTTTAATTTGTGGTTGCCAAAATAAATGCATCTTAATTGGAAAAAAATCATTATTTTGTGTCTCCTGGATTCTTTTCGGTTATTGTTATCAGTCGGTTATAGTTATCAAATTGTATTTGTCCCAAAGTGATCACATTAAGCGGCGCCTACTGTATTTAGGCAGTGCTATCGAGTCCTTACAAATTAATGAATGCGATTAGAATATTTTCACAGTGATTTCGTGATATATTATTTGAAACGACGGATATGAATAACTGATAATCTTAATAATGTAAAGAGAAAAATGACACTTCAATATTTATTGGTTTGGAAATATTTATCTTTATACAGAAATGGCTACTTCTGTGTGTATGTATGCTCAGGGTAATCTTCAAAACTACTGGACCGATTTTAACCATTTTTTCACCATAGATAGCTACATTATCAGGGAGCAACTTAGGCTATAATTTCTTCCTAAAAAGCTTAGTTTAAAAACGGTTTGATGGAAAACAGTAAATGTCATGTAATTTTCCCTTTAAATGACTAAACATAAAACCCATTGTTACGAAAATTCGTTGCCTTACAACAGCAATATTAAAAGTAATCATAATGAAAATTTTGAATCAAGGCTTCTCCGGAGCAAACATGAGTTGAAAGTTTTTTTTATTTTCTTTTTGTGTGTGTGCACTATTTAATTAAATAAAGCGCACGGTTTTTTTTCGTGATCTTTGTTTTTGTTAGTTCATATTTTGGGAATTCTTCAAATTTTTATATGCTTCAACTCGTGCTTTCGCTTCTAAATGAATACTCGTTCGTTCTTTATACTTATTGCTATTTTACTTTTATGGGTAAGGAAGAAGCTTGATTTTTAATCACGTCCAAGCGGTGTGTTTTGAGTTCTTTCAGTTAAAACAGAAAACGAAAGAAAGTAGCGATTGTTTCTCACGATTATTACTGACCCAGGCAACGCCGGGCATTTTTGCTAGTTTAACATGAAACGTCAAACACGTTGTGTACTTCAAAAATGATTGGAACATGAGGAATGAATTGGAATATGAGTACAGATATCCGTCTTTTGCTGATATTTTACGTTAGGCGTAAACAGCTTAGTATTATACAGGCAAACTTGACCCTGAAAAGGGCCTTTGTTTGATAGAAAAATCAGACTCCGAATCCATTAATAATTATGACGCAAAACTCAATCTTTACCGAGGCCTAAAAACTAATACAGAGAAAGCTTTGTGAGTTCTAATTTTTATCTGTTACTATCTCATATTTATTAACAAATTTAAAATATTTTTAATTAATTTTAGCAAGACTTTTGAAATCAGCTAAGTCCGTGCGCAAGCGCAGTTGAAATGGTAAATTTGTGATAACCGTCGTGTGGTACAAGACAGTTCGGAACCCGGGAAAGGGGGCTCTTCAAAGCGGTTTTTTTTTTAACACCCCGGTAATGCATATTTCTATCAAGTAGTTTTTGTCTTCGGGAGAGAGCGGGATTGTGTTCTAATAATGAGCTCTTTACTTAAATTCCGTTTTCTACGGGAGGGAGAGGGGTATTTACACTTTGTTCGAAACAGAACTCGTAACGTGTTTTTTTCTTAACCTGATTCCTTCTACTGGATGATTTAAATCTTTGCAAAGCAATCTTCGAGGGTTGGTGAGCGTCAGTGAGCAGGGAGTGGAGCCCGCAAGTGCTGTCAATCTTTCCTATGCTTGTCCGAAGGAAAGGCGCTTTGTTCGTGGTCATCTGTGTATGTGAAACTAGTTAGCTTCTGTATTATATATAATAGATAATGTAATTTAATGCTTCTTTAAAAAAATATTTATTTATTTCGCGGATTATTTTGAAATATATACGTCAACTTTTAGTATTTTTTTAGCTTATTTTTTTTTCGAAATTTTTATATTTTAGTGGATCTTTTGGAATATGGATAAGGCAGTAAGGTTTTTTGAAAACTCCATCTGATAACGTTTCCGTAACTCTGCCGTTTTTGAAAATATTGTTGTAACATATTGTATACTAATGAGCATCGACTTGTAGCGCATGCGCGGTTGCCAATGCTTTGGCTGGGAAAGTCAGTCCATGGAGTGTGAATAAAACAGTTAGACGTTCATATTACTTTGTCCTCCTTATTTTGGTATTATCATTCCACACATGTTGAAGAACCCAACCCTGGATGATTTATAACTATATAACATGGTGGCAGCTCACGGAACAACAAAGTGGAAATTGATAACAACCTGTTAAGTGCGCTCAACAAATCTTGATTTGGACCTTGCAAAACTGTAAGTAGAATTTTTTTATTTCGAGATGGAAGCCAAATCGCCTACAGCATTATGCTTGGAAGGTAACGTTCCAGAAAATTGGAAAAAGTTCAAACAGAGATTTAATTTTTATCTAGAGGCAACAGAGAAAACAAATAAGGCGGACAAATTAAAAGTAGCATTGTTGCTAACATGTATGGGCGAAGACTGTTTAGATATTTTTAATAGCTTTGGATTAAGCTCCGCGGACTCTGAGAAATACGACGCTGTACTAAACAGTTTTGATAATTATTTCGCACCGAAGAAAAATACAGTTATAGCCAGATACAAATTTTTCAATTGCGTTCAGGGGGAAAACGAAAGTGTTGATTCTTTCGTGACGAATTTAAAAGTTTTGGCTAAAGATTGCGATTTTGAAACGCAGGAAGAAAATTTAATTCGAGACCTTTTAATTATTGGCATAAATGATGTGGCAGTCAAAGAAAAACTTTTGATAGAATCGGATCTAAATTTAGAGCAGGCCGTGAAATATTGCCGTGCTAAAGAATCGAGCACTAAGCAAATTCAACTAATGACTCATGCGTCTTCGGTCCTTGCAGTAAAAGAGAAAAAGAATTCAAGCGCTTCTTTAGCTATTAACAAGCGTGCGTCATCGAAAAAGAAAAACATCGTGGATCATTCCGAGAGTGAAAGAAAGGCGGAAGTGAAAAAGAAATGTTCAAAATGTGATTCTTATCATCGCTACGGGAAATGTTTCGCTTTCGGAAAGCGGTGCTACAAATGCGGTAAAGAAAACCATTTCGCTAGTGTTTGCAAGAATAAAAAAATAAATTTAGTGGATAATACAGATGACTCTGATGAATATGAAACCGATAGTAATGAAATTAGTGTAGCATCGGTTGTTGACGGAATCAATTCCGAGTGGAAAGAAAAAATACATATTAACACCACTAAAGTATCTTGTAAAATTGACACGGGTGCGGAGGTCAATATTCTTCCACTATCATACTTTAAAGTAATTAAAAGAACTGAAAATATTAAGAAGACTAGTAAAATTTTGAGGTCGTATACAGGACATTCTTTAAATGTCATAGGAACTTGTGAATTTTTGTGTAAATATGGCGATAAAGCTGAAGTCTTGGAATTTTATGTTGTTAAGCAAAATTCGAGTATTTTAATTGGCTTGAGTTCTTCTGAAAAGTTAGGATTTATTAAAAGAAATCAAATAATTTCAGTTGTTGAAAATGTTGATTTGTTCAAAATGTACAATGATGTTTTCACTGGCAGTTTGGGTAAACTTTTGTATACATATGACATAAAATTAGACAAAAATGCAGTTCCAAAAATTTCTGCACCTAGAGTTATACCAGCGTCTTTAAAGGGAAAAGTTAAGGCAGAGATTGATAACATGGTGTCAAAAGGGGTACTTGAAAAAGTTACTGAACCAACAGACTGGGTTAACCCTATTGTTGTAGTACAGAAACCAAACAAAGAAATAAGAATTTGTATGGATCCCAGAGGCTTAAATAAGTATATTAAAAGAGAGCATTACCCAATATCAACCCAGCAAAGTCTTTTTTCGGAATTGGAGGGAGCTAAATTTTTCAGTGTCTTGGATGCCTCAAGTGCATTTTTACAAATTCCTCTAACAGAAAAAAGTTCTAAATTGTGTACCATTGCCACGCCTTTTGGACGCTATAAGTTTTGTAGATTACCGTATGGATTAAGCAGTTCACCTGAGGTGTACCAGAAAACTATAGAAAATATATTTATTGATATAAATGGTATTTTAATATACATTGATGATATACTTGTTTTTGGGAAAACTCAAAAAGAACATGATGCCAAGTTAAAAGCTGTTCTAGATAGAGCTCGAGAGCATGGTTTGAAATTATCTAAAGAGAAGAGTAAAATTGGAATGGATTCTGTTAAATATTTGGGTTTTGATTTATCGAAGAATGGACAGTCTATAAATGAAAACAAAATTAAAGCTATAGTAGAATACGGCACGCCAAAGAATAAAGCAGAACTTCAAAGATTTTTAGGTATCATTACATTTCTAGGAAAATTTATACCAAATTTATCTGACAGAACAGGTATATTAAGGAAGTTACTTGGAAAGATTGTAGAATTTGTATGGAGTTCAAATGAACAAAGGGCGTTTGAAGACTTAAAAAAATGTGTTACAAACTCTCCTGTTTTGTCTTTCTACAACAAAGATAAACTCTCCACAGTGTCTGTAGATGCAAGTCAATTTGGACTGGGTGCTGTTTTGATACAAGAGGGTCACCCAATTGCATACGCGTCATCCTCATTGACAGAGACACAACAACGTTACAGTCAAATAGAGAAAGAACTGTTGGCAATTTTAATTGGTTGTAAAAAGTTTCATTATTTTATCTTTGGAACTAAATTTTTGGTTGAAACTGATCATAAGCCTCTAATAGGCCTATTGAAAAAGCCTATAGATAAGTTGTCCCCAAGACTACAGCGTATGGTTTTAGAATTATTTAAATATGATTTCGAACTAAAACATGTACCAGGTAAAAAATTATATATCGCAGATGCATTGTCTAGGACACCGTTGAAAGGTAGTGAAGATACTAGTTTTTTAGAGGCCGGAGCAGCAGTTGTTCATACAGTCCTATCAGCTACTGATGAGAAGACCGAAGTTCTAAAGATTGCTACTAGAGATGATCCGGAGCTAATTTTAATAAAAAAATACATTGAAGAAGGTTGGCCGCAAAGTTTTAAACAGATGCCTGAGAAAACTAGAAGCTATTGGGACAAGAAAGCAGAACTTCACTGTTACAACGATTTAATATTTCTGGGAAATAGATTAGTAATTCCCACAAAGATGAAAGCTGAAATTTTGCAGAACATACATTCAGCCCATCAAGGGATAACATCTTGCATAAACAAAGCTTCAAAAAACGTATATTGGCCAAATTTTTGTGAAGATATAAAAAAATTCATTAATGCATGCACAATTTGTCAACAACATCAACGTGCTAATGTAAAAGAAACTTTACTACCATACAGTATACCAACACTGCCATGGGAGGAGGTAGCTATTGATTTCATGTATCTACAAAAAACAGACTATCTTTTATGTGTTGATTACCATTCCAAATTCATAGAAGTTAAGAAATTGACAAAGAAAACAGCAGAGCCAGTTATCAATGCACTGAAACAAATTTTTAGGACACATGGTATACCACGCAGGTTGCATTCTGATAATGGTCCACCGTTCGATAGTAGACTTTTCCAAAATTTTACTAAGTCGTATGACATAGAGCCTGTAACATCGTCACCTAAGTATCCAAAATCAAATGGAATGGTAGAGAAAGCTATTGGAACGATGAAATCAATTTTACTAAAAGTTATTAGAAGCAAAGGAGATCCCAACCTAGCAGTACTGGAATACAACAGCACTCCAAAATCCAGTTTGTTATCACCGTCAGAAATGCTTATGGGACGAAGACTTAGAACTGTAATGCCACAGAAAACATCTCTTCTCACACCAAAGTTCCCAACAGATGAAACAATAAAGATTTTGAAAAAGCAGCAAAATAAACAGAAAGAATATTATGACAGATCAGCTGTAAAACTGTCAACTCTAAAGAAAAATCAACCAGTTTTCGTACAGCTAGGGCACCGAGATTGGGCCCCAGGGACAGTTATAGAAAAGTTAAATACACCCAGATCTTACTTAGTGAAAACAGCGGCAGGAAGTGAACTTAAAAGAAATAGAATTCACCTTAGACCAGATGAGAGTAAAGAAAACATGGAGTTGGATGTAGATAAGGAAAAATTAAAATCACCATCCACCCAAATAGTAAGGGAGGATTCATCTGAAAATCCAACTGAGACTCTGCCTGATAATGTCTCAACCCCCAAACGAGAAAAACGCATAATAAGAAGACCCCTCAGGTTCCAGGACTATGTTTAAAAAAAAAAAAAAAAAAAAAAAAAAAAAAAAAACTTTTGACATTTATTTCTCTTGAATATTTTAGTATATGTTTAAATTGTGATTGTTTTAGTAGTTTTTGCACTTATTTGTCTTTATCATTTTAATCTTTAGTGCATGCTTAAATTGTGTTTGGTTTAAATCATTTTTTTTGTTTAAAAAAAAAAAAAAGGACGTGTAACATATTGTATACTAATGAGCATCGACTTGTAGCGCATGCGCGGTTGCCAATGCTTTGGCTGGGAAAGTCAGTCCATGGAGTGTGAATAAAACAGTTAGACGTTCATATTACTTTGTCCTCCTTATTTTGGTATTATCATTCCACACATGTTGAAGAACCCAACCCTGGATGATTTATAACTATATAACAATTGTGATTCATTAATTCTGTATGAAGTGAATCAAATTTTTAGAGTTTTTGAATAAAAATCCGGAATCTTAGTTTTACTTCCGTTGTTTGTAAATTATTTACATTGTAATTCTTATATTGATTCACCGGGATTAAATACTGCAAATTTCCTTTTATGCTTCCGAATATAGCGGTCGCGCGTTAATAACGCAATGCCACACCCTTGCTCATTGCCGTTTTTTATTTTTATTTATTTATTTATTTTGTGTGTGTGTGTGTGTGTGTAATATTTGGTTTTAATAAAAGATTTCATTAGTTAAATGGAAATTCAGGTAAAATTAAACTTTTAAGAAATACAGAATAAACACTTGACTGCAATTCGTGATAGTGAAAACTAATTTTTCAGAAACGAATCCCAGTTCAATTATTATTGTTATTATTATTTTGTGAACATGGATTTGGATAGCCATCAAATAAACCGGGAGTGTTGTTTTCCTTGCAGTAAATCTTCGCTGGCAGTCAAACACGTTTTACAGCGAAAAACCTTGGCAAGCTGGCGATGGTAAAATTTCCCACAAAATCTTTAAATCACTGGTTTTCAAGCCTACTCCCCCCCCCCTTTTTTCATTCCTCTTCTCAATTTTCGCAATAATCAAACAATTGCAATTTATTTAATAGGTTAGGAAAACAGAACTATATATTTGTATTGTACAGGGTGGTTATAAAATAACGTGAGGTGTTCAGAGCCCTCTAGCAAGTGAAGTATTGGACGAAACATTGCCGAATTTCATGGGCGTACATAGCAGACCATGGGATTTCGATTTTTACTATAAAAATGCTACCAAAAATCACCACCAGGGGGAATTTTAGCTCTGAAAAAGTGTATTACTTGTGAATACTGAAGAATTAACTGCTAAAAAATGCAGCACACATCAAGTTTTTTCTTCAAATGTTTATTGTTTACAAATGAGGTTCGTTCCAATAAAGGGTAATTGGAACGAAAAAATTTCAGGAAAGAAAGAGGTGAACGAACCTTTTTTTTTAACTTTCTTTTATAAATTAAGATATGCTTCTTGTTCGACAAATCAATTACAGCCGTCGACAGACAGAAAGAGTTATGGAGAGAACTCCAACGGGTTTCGTTACAATAAATTTTTGGTCACCCCTCAAATTCACCAACAAATGCAACAATTTTATTAAATACAAACCGATCAACAGTAAAAAATGCTTTAAAAGAAATGGTGTACATAATTCAAACACTCGATGAGAAATGAAATGAAGCACACTTTGCTTAGGAGTTCCAAAGACTAATCTATTTATTTTCAAGGACTCTAGAGCAATTAAAATTATTTTAGGCACTTCATTTGCATTTTCCAGACTCTGACATTTTAGTACTTGATCGTAGCTTTACAGTATTGTTCTAACTTTAAGAAACACCATTTTAAGTTTAAAAGAAAAAATAAACTATAGATTTCTATAGAATAGAGGTAGTGGGAATTTTATTTTCGTGCTGAGCATTTTAGGCTCGGAAATTTTAGATTTGTTTTTAAATTTGTAACATTACAAATGTCAGTAAAACTAGATAACCTATTTCCCACTAAAATGAATAGCCTAATAATACGTGTATTTCCATTAGATATGAATACATCAATAACTTTCTAGATACTTTCTGAACTAAGAGCTGTCAAAAGCGATAAAGTGACAATGCTTCTTCTGAAACTGTTTAGGAAATGTTGAGACCAGTTAATTTTGGAGAATTTCGTAAAACATCCGATTTTAAAGTGAAAAATACTGTCAAAAGTTTGTTTATAATAAAATATTTTTCAGGGAAAAGAATTAGTGATTTCAATAATATTCTTTGCTACAGATTTCTGTTTTGATTATAAAACATTTTGTGAAAGATTCATGAGCAAATTTTAATTATTTCTAACCAAACCCTAGCTTAATGCAAATAAAATGTAATAAATGATTCATAAAAAAAGAAAATTATGTTTCAGTAATGCATCAATTATTTAAATTTTCAATTAAAATATGTTTGTACAGTCGTGAGAAAATTAAATCCCAAATCGATTTTAAAGTTGGATCTCTCATCAAATTTTGCAGTTCCTAATACTAAAATATTACTCGTTAAAACTTACTGTCAAAATTTTGTATAACGATCTCAAGAACATTATTTTGTGCTTACTTTTTATGTCATATAAAGCGAAATTCAGTTTTAGCTCAAAAATGTAAACGTGTGTTCTGATTTTGTTTTTAAAAAATTGACTATCCATATTCATTTTTTGCATCGATTTAAAAATCATTAAAATATTTTATATATTTTTAGATATCTTCAAAAAATCATGATTATAAATATAATTAACCAAGTAATTTTGTTTTATCTTAAATTTACATTAAACATCGTTTGCACAAAAATTAAAGCATTTTCATAGAAAGAAAAATCAAAACCATCTAAAAAAGTAAACGTGTATTCTGAATTTTTTAAGCTGATAATCCACATTCATTTCTTTGCACCGATTCAAAAATCATTAAAATATTGTATATACTTTTAGATATTTTCAAAAACTCATAATTATGAATATAAGTAATTTTGCTTTAGTTTAGATTTACATTAAACTTTGTTTGCACAAAAATTAAAACATTTTCATAGATGGAAACCTTTATGAACAACCATTAAAAATAAGTTATCAGGGGAAAAAAAATTGATGGAATTTATTAAATACTGGCTTAAAATATGGTTTTAAAAAACCTGAACAGTTCCTTCTTTTTCTTCTAAAATTTAGTGCATTTCTTTAAAAGAAAGAGAAACAAAATTTCACAATATTTAAAAGATAATTACTTAAATTATTGTAGATTCTTTTTTTATTTAATCACAATATTATCTTCAAAACATTTAATTAAAATCTTTTTTGTTAAATGTAATAAATTATGAATATTCATTATAGACTACTTGGATACCACAAATAAAAATGAATACCGTAAACTTTTTTCAAACTCGAAAATAACCCATAAAGTCCATTTGGATAGATTTTTTTCCTGGGAAACCCGAGGTGTTCAGTTTCAGACGATGAGAATTTTACATTAAAACTAATGTAACGTTACGCAAAATTAATTTTACCCTTCTCAGCGTTATATTTCTTTTCTTCGGCTCTATTAACGTACCTTGATCAAAATCACTTCATTCAACTTTTTTTTTCACTGCGTACATTAAAATATTTCAAAATCAGAAATTAAAAAAATCCCCCCCCCTCCAAAAAAAAGACTAGTCTACAACATTAATTTTTAATGCAAATGTCTACTTTGTTGAGCAATAACATCAGTAACACACTTTGAATCTATTTTATTTAAAATGTCCTTTACTGAAATCAATATGAAGGCCTCTAAGTTTTTTTGGGAAATGCTTCATCTTAGTTTGTTTTTGATGAATTTTAAAGTAGAAAGCTCCGTTCACAAGGATACTTGTGTCACAGGCATAGATAGTAAGTATTTGTACACTTGACCAAGAACAGAATAAGCTCCTCTTAACATATTTCATCTCTCTCTTTTTTTTTCACATTTAAACTCTCAACATTTTCTATTCTTTCAAATCCTAATTTTAAAAAAAATAAAAAAAATAACGGAAAATGAACGGCTGTCTTTGAAAAGTACATCAATATTTTTAGTTAATTATCTCCCTTCAAAAATCAGTTATTCTTGGAAAACAAAAACATAAAAACATCCTTTTCCCCATTTTCTTTAAATTGAAAAGTTACTGGCTAACATTGCTACATTATTTAGCTTTCAAATTATCCGTAATATCGATTTTCCGCTACACCAACCTTTGATGCTTTTGAGAGCGATTTGTCCGTCCCGTCATCCTCTAGAGCAGCGTTTCTTAAATTGTGTTCCGCGGAACCCCAGGGTTCCACGGAGCTTTCTCAGGGGTTCCATGAGATTTGTATATTTTCTTTTCATACCTTTCAACTTTATCACTTAAAAAATCGACAAAAATAACGTCTTTTCAAAAATATTTACTGTCACTTTCGCATCTAATCTAAGCATTATTACCCATCTGGGATAGTCACAATGGGAACAGTTTTATTTCTCGCTTGAAATAATACAAATTTTTGACTATCAAAAATAGCATGAAAGGGTGCCTTTAAGGATTTAACTTCGAAATTGTGTCGAGATCCATCTCCAAACGCCTATTTTTCAGCTAATGTATCCAAAGATAACATAAAATTGGGTTTTAAATCTTCAATTTTGAAAAAGTTTCGGATGAAGCTATTGACTCCCTAATGTCACCAAAAATAGTTTAAAAGTGGCTTTAATGTTGAACAAATTTCGGGAAAGCATGACAAATCTCTCTCTGCAACATTACCAAACATTGTCATAAGTTACGATTTTTTACATCAGTATAAAATATTTTGCTCTTGATACAAGTCACTCTCCTAGTATCTACGGCAAGGCCGTGGTGGCCTGATCGGTAAGGCGTCGGACTTGTGACCGGAGCGTTCCGGGTTCTATCCTCAGAGGTCGAAGATCCACCGTCTCATTAATGGTGACTGAGGGACGTTAAATATACTCGTGGTAACAATGCACTCCAAATGAAACGATACCTCTGGGGGGTCTGGACCAGGGATTGCTCGCTTACTGGCCTGGTTCAAAAAATCAGAACTGTCTTCAGGGTTCTATCCAACTGGTTAAGCCACAAATATCGGCAAGTACGGGGGATTCTGCAGTGAAAAGTATCTATATGGCAGCAGTTGAAAAGACAATTTAAGCATTTAACGAGTGATGACCAATTTAATGAGGAGTACTAGTCACGAGGGTCTAAATGGTTTAGTTCTGTCTAAGGCCCTTATATATACAGCGACTGTAGTGCTGTATGAGGAAGCACACAGTGACATAAATAAAAAAAAAAAAATGTTAAAAAATAAGAGATATTTTTAATTTAAATGTTTAAAAACTTTTTTTACGTAAATTTAAGTGAACTATTTACCCTTTTGTAGGTAAAGCACATCAGTATTTCTTTTCCTAATTAAGACGATATTTTAATCATATAGCTCATGCATAAATTCTGAAGTTATTTTAAAAATTCTGAGTATTTCTCAAAATCACAAATAGGAGTGCACTGGTATTTTACAATAAGAAATAACAATTAGCAATCATCAATAATTAAAGTGATCTATAATTATGTGTATTTAATTAACAATTTATTGACAAATAGTTAATGTGATTGTCTCTTTGAGGTAAGAACCTGGCCATTCTGCGAAACAGAATACTGGCTGCGATACTGCAAACTATTGAAACACCAGGAGTATCACGAAAAAAGTGAGCGTTGAAAAGGATTCCACTAATCAAAGAAATTAAGAAACGCTGCTCTAGAGACATGCAATGGACCAAAAAAGGTTCGGAACCACTAATTTTATACAACCTTTATACCATTTGTACCTTTGTGAATTTGAACTTCAATAAACGAAAACAAATTAATTTGAAGTAATCGTTATTTCAAGTTCATATTATTTAAAGTGCTGAAAACAACAAATTTTAGAAAACAATGATGATTAAAAATAGTAAACTTATCGCGAAACAGTTCTTGTCATGTTCCCACGTTGTATAACAAATAACTCGTTATTTTTCTCCGAGATGAAATTGCGAAGAGAGAGATCACCAAATTGGTTGAAAAAGATATGGGTCCGTCTATTACATACAAAGTGGTGGGAAACTTAACAATAAACACGAAGGAAAGGAAGAAAGAGAGAGAGAGAAAAAACGAGCTGATGTGTGCATCACATGACTTCCTTTTACACCAATTTAATGCTATTTCCCTATTATTGCAATTTTAATGGGATTCTCTCTCTAACTCTTTAAATATCACTAGCAATGGCCACATTGAAAGCAGATTTAAAAAAAAAAAAAAATCGCCAAATTTTTCGCCAAGTTGGCGACAAAACTTGGCAACCAAAAGACTGGCGATATATCGCCAAATTATAACACCACTTGAGTTTGCATCGAAATTAACAATGATTTCCCCCCAAAAAGGTGCAAAAGACCCCTTTAGAAACACCCGAATGCAACCAAAATAGGAGGTGCACAACTAGAACCCACTACGAGTCTATGTACCAAATTTCAACTTTCTAGGACATACCATTTTTGAGTTATGCGAGATACATACGCACATACGCACATACGCACATACATACAGACGTCACGAGAAAAGTCGTTGTAATTACCTCGGTGATGGTCAAAATGGATATTTCGCGTGTCTATACATTCTTAGGCACTTTTCCGCATGTGGTCGAATCGAAAAAAAAACTCAACATTCATTTGGGGGTGAGCAAAATGGAAATTAAGGGCGATTTTTGAGTGAAAATTTTTTCGCGAATACAATACTTCCTTTTTTGTAAAAGGAAGTAAAAAGGGGGGTTTTCATAGCAGGCGTTTTGCATGTTACCAGCCGGTATGCATCCTATTCCTCGTAGGAGTCGTTCTCTTATGAAGGAAAGGTATCAATGTAATCTCTCTCCCAGACAGCTTTAAATGGCCATAAAAAACATCCCCACCTCAATATACCGCTCCTTATAACAGAATTCCAGGAAACATCAATTCCCAACAGAAATAGCGAGAGACACCACCTGCTCTTAAGCAGGGCTTGTTCTTAAGGTTTCATTTTGGTCGAACTTTGTCACGAAGGACCACCCCATAAAGTAATTGTTTCCTCCCTTCGTAACAAGATACGGCAAGAAAAGAATAACCACTGTAAGAGGATAACCATCTATCAACATCCTCTACCCCCAATTACAGTTCTGACTGACTCTAGAAACACGAGAACGGGTCTTAGAATGGCAGTTCCAGCTAAAATAAAAAAAATTTTTTCGAAATAAAATTGAGAAAAACGGTACGTACACGCTGAAAAAAAGAAAACGACTCAAGTTAAGTACGGCCCATGTGGTATTTTCCACATCTCCCACATGGCCAATCCGCCCCTGCCTTTACCCGGGAATAAAAACCCGACCTCACACGTATTTGCTACACATAGAAATGATAAAGTACGAGAAATTAATTATAAGGATGCGGGCGTTATGACACAACCAAAACTGCATTAAAATAGTACTAACTCATAGTGAAAAAAAAAAAAAAAACAGGCAGGGGGGAGGCATGGTTTAGTCCTATTCGAAAATACATCGCTGATTGGGGATTCATTTTGAAAATGTTTACGATTTATTAACGCATAGAATGTAGCGTTTCGGTTGATGATTATGATTACACAGACATTATCCTTTATCCCCATCGTTTCCAAGAACCATCGCTTTTGGAAGCACTCTCCTCAAAAAGAGAAAGTGCAATCTCCCTCTTCAATAAAAACTTCACAGGCGCAGCCCCCTGCGCCATGATCCCCCCCCCGGGCTCTTGCGTATACACTGCCGTTTTATTTATAAGTCCAGTCATTTTCTTCTTTAAAATCGATTTTTATCATTTGATTTACAATTTTTGGAAAATTTCACTGCATAGCAAAGGTATACATAAATTAAAATAACGGTCCACTATTTGGTGACCTCAGCTCAACAATATGTTAAAATTAAATTTCGTAATCATTTTACTAATGATAAAGCTGAAAGTCTCTCTGTCTGGATCTCTGTGACGCGCATAGCGCCTAGACCGTTCGGCCGATTTTCATGAAATTTGGTTATAGCATGGGGGTGTGCACCTCGAAGCGATTTTTCGAAAATTCGGTTTTGTTATTTTTCTATTCCAACTTTAAGGAAATTTTACCGAACAAATTATCACAACGTGAACGAGTAAATTAAAGTTATTATAACGTGGAAAATAACAGGGGCAAGCTAATGAACATAGCAAATTGGCAAGAAATTCATCATCCATTATTTGTAAATATACAGGCGAACCAAATGACCTTTTAATTTTTAACTACGGGCAAAGCCGTGCGGGTACCACTAGTTTCAAATAAAACGTTCGTATTAAAACAAATTATCGCAATTCATGTCCTCTGTAGCTTTAAAAATCTGCGGCAAATCGTTTCAAGAACGTTCAAAATTTTCTCAGATAAGCTAAAACACAATAGTTTTCAAGAAGCAAATGTCAGTTGAAGCTATTTATATCGGAAGCACATTATTTCATCATCTAGATTTTGCAGTCGGATTTTATTGAAAGTTGTTGCTATAGCGACGATGGAAGACGATATAGCACTTACAAACCGCAGTGTTACAACACAGCTATGGAAGAACATCTAGGCAACTCGATTGAAATCCCAAATGGATTTCAGCTCATTCTAAAAGAATACGCCAAAAGTGCTATACGTTCGCAACCCAAAGATTTAATTCAATGGTCAGCTCGGTAAGCTTTTCTTTTTTAAGGCATTTTTTATTTCTTGTTGTTAATATCCATATTTCAATACGTGCGCGTTCAACTGTGTGAATTATTCAAAATAACTTGTCACCATCATAATTTAAAAAACTAATATCAATTTTTATTAAAATTTTTAAATACTTGCCTTAAATTCCTGGCTAAAAGCTGTGATGTAATCTCGGCACTAGAGCAAACCGCAGCCAATTCACCCTCGGGATGGGGGTCATGATGATGCTTACTTTTCCAGGGTACCTAGTTGGCAAAATAAAATTCAAGGACTTTTTCAAGGACCGTTGGAACCTTGGTGCTTAATTTGAGTGGGAGCTCTTGTTCTTCGTTTAAATTTTATGTGATTTTTTTCACATTCAAATTGTATTTATGTAAGAAAATAAATGGCACAATCAGAATACTACAATTTTATTTAATGCTTTTGCATTAATGTCTTAAGCTGTCATGCTTAAAGCGAGGGATATTAGATTTTTCTACTTCCCCATGAGGGATTTATTAGCGCTAATTTAATTCATTCTTGGATTACAATGCTTCATTTACATGAACATAAGTTTTGTTAAGCATTTTATTTTGACTATCTCTAATTTTGCTAGATTTTTTTTTATTAAAGTTTGAAATTTAAAGACAAAAAAAAAAAGATTCTATTAGATCTAAAACAAGATCTAATCCTTGAATTCGAATAGTAATAGCATCAGTTATAAATGCTGCCATATTGAAGGCATACATTAGGTATGTAAATAGTGAAGAGCCAAGATGCAGGAAAATAGAAACAACATCTCTGAAATTCATCATTTTTGTAATTAGCTTTTTTTTTTCATCTTGTCAAACTGTAAAGCTTGTTTGATTAGCATTAACAAAAAAAAAAAAAAAGAAAAAAAAAGAAAATTAATTTGAATTTTGAATTCAAATTATGTTTTTCGCAATCACGAACTGAGACCGGACCCTACTCATTGGAGTTATTCTTTCTAGAAACGGCTCCTGTCCTCCCAAGCCTGCCCCTCCTTCTGTGCAGTTACATGTGCATAGTTGTGTGTGTGTGTAGACCTGTGTGTATGCACGTAGGCGCGTGTGAGGGTATGTGTGTGAAGTCGTGTGTGTGTATGTGTGTGAACGTGCGCGTGTGTAGGACATGGACGCCTCCGACCAGGAGACGCGGGTAGCTCAAAATCGGAGCAGCCGCGCCGCGCCGCCAGCAGAGGACGGTGCTGCTGCATAGGCTTCTGGTCCAAGTTGAAAAAGGCACGGACACCAAAAACGGTCAAATGAGAACAATAAGCAATCGTGATTGCTCAAAAAAAAAGTTTGTTTAAAAAAGTGTTTATCATTTACTATCATTTAATGGTCACAATTAATGGTGCAAACAAATTTTGGGGTGATGACTATTTTTCCTCGTCTTTTTGGAAGATTTATCACTCGTTAGATTTCATTGGTTGAGGCAAATATAAAAGTTGAGAGAGACTGAATGAATGAATTTCAAATTAGTTTTTAAAACTAATTTCATATTAGTTTTTGAAACTAATTAAAACTATAGCTTTCATCCAAAACCGTTTTTACTATTAATATCACTGCTTCATGACAACTTTGTCTTTTAAATTATGAGTTTCATCAGGGGCATCCACGGGGGCGGGGGTCGATAGAGAGAGAGAGAGAGAGAGAAGGTACACCTGTTGGCCTGGGCCCGAGCCTGAAGGGGGCCAATATTTTTAAAACTAGGTGTTAAATATTGAGATAAACAATTGGGGGGGGGCAGAAAAGTCATTTGTGACGGGCCCCAAAATTTCTGTGCACGCCCCTGAGTTGCATAGTTCATTATTTATTTAATAAGGAAATATCAAGGTAAACTTTTCCCAATTTAAATGAAAATTAACTATTCCCCCCCCTCAAAATTTGTTTTTGGAGAAAATATATGATCAAACTAAGGTACAGGACAAGTGTGTATATGGGAATTAATTTTGGTAGGAGCACTAGTTAAATAGAACTTTCCAAATTTAAGTTTGAAACTATTAAACTCCTTATTCAAAATGAGTGGTTTCATACTGTTTTTGGGAGGAGCAGGGCTACTTTGGGTCCTCCCTTAAATATGCCCTTGTACAGAACTAAGTTAAAACCATTCTTAAAAACAAAACTCCTTAAGGTAGGTTTATCTGCTAAGAAGATATAGATAAACAAATATGCAAAAAGAAAAAAAAAAGTTTAGTTATAACATTGAATATGCAAATATCATTTTAAAAAATTTTGAAGCAAACTTTATGGCAGCAGAATATATTAATAGAATTTTATTTTAATAGATATTTCAGAGAACTTAATGCTGAAAAGAAAAATTCTTTTGATAATGCTGAAGACAAAAACAACCAAAAACATGTGGATTATTAATTGACTATGCAGAAGATAAAGACTTTTTGGTGATTTGTTTGATAAAAAATATATATCAATAAAATATGAAAAATGTTTTAATAAAAGAACACTACTGAAAAACCAACAACTGCTTTATTGAAAATGTAAATCATAAAAAAATATCATTTCATTTCAATAATTTGAATATTTCATATTTTCAGCAGGATCAAAGTGTCTACACAAAGTGTTTAAAAAAAAAAAAGTCAACCAATTATATGGCCTAAATAGGTTATAAATATATATTTTTTAAAATCTCTATTTTTTTTTCATTGAACAAAAACAATTAAAAAAGCAGTGATTAAGAACTATGAATATTTTTTTTTAAATAAGGAGGGGAAATAAAAATGTATCAAGATGTAGCAAAAAAAAAAAAAAAAAAAAAAAAAAAACCTACTAAATTTCCTTTATCAACAATCAATCATTTACAAATGATGTTTAAGGACTGAAATTCCACAAAAATTGTTATGACAATGTATATTCTAGAACCATATGTTGCATGTGTTTTGATGAACTTTCAATGAACAGTGTAGAGTTCCGAAAATCCAAGGTAATTGGGGCTGACGATTTCACTTTTAGAATAACAAAAGGATGTATACACCTCTTAGTTCCTTGTGCAAAGTATAGGACATATTGCAGCAATGGAAAAGTTTCCTGCTAAATTTCTGTTTTAATCAACCATGAATCTATTTTCATAAGCGTTCCGAGATGTCTGTACGGATTTATGTAAGTATAAACATGTGAGCAACCAAAAAATTCTAATTTTTCCATCCCCGAGTAATTTTCAATCAAATTTGTCATCAATTATTTTGTCACAACAAGTGAATATTTTATGCCATGTGTCGAGTGTTGGCTACCCTACACCCCTCCCAATCCCTCTTTATTACTTCACTGTAAAGCAGTTGATGAAGTTTTATTCTAGTAAAAGCTTTTGATTTGCAGATACTAGTAAGCATCTTTAGCCATCAAAAATATTTATTATTTTACAGACGTACAAGGAAGGGTCTGATGTGATGTGCACATCAGATATATTCTTTAAGTCTAATAATATACAGAGAATCTCATACTATAAAAACTACATCTTTTGTTGCCTTTTTCTTTTACGACATCAAGAAAGCAAATACGAGGGAAAATCAAAAAGTCTGTGCGCCTATTTTTTTAAGCCAAAATATGGCTGGGAATACAAAACGAATATATACATTCCCAGCGGTGACAGTTCCTTTAACCGTACCAGCCGTATCTGCTTTTTGCTCGGAAGAGCGGAGCTGCTATCAGTCATTCAAGATGACGGTCGTTCTTCAGACATCCACAGCTTATGAGCAGCGAAATGTTATTCGTTTTCTATGGAGCAAGGGACAAACGCAAATAGCAATTCACAGGGAAATGCTCCCCACGCACGGGGAAAAGGGTCTCCCTTAGAGACTCACTTGAAGAGACACAAGGGGCGTTTGTCTTTTTTGCTCCATAGAAAATGAATAACACTTCATAGCTCATAAGCTGTGGACATCTGAAGACGGACCGTCATCTTAAATGACTGATAGCAGCTCCGCTCTTCCGAGCAAAAAGCAGATACGGCTGGTACGGTTAAAGGAACTGTCACTGCTGGGAATGTACATGTTCGTTTTGTATTCCCAGCCATATTTTGGCTTAAAAAAAATAGGCACAAAGACTTTTTGATTTGCACTCGTATATGAGCAGATCCAAAATGTTAATGATGCTCCATGAAAAGACGAAAAAAAAACCCTGCAGTCTTACTTTTAGAGAAAAGAGGACGAGCTTTTGGACTCAACTTAAGCAGATCCTCAGACTTATTTATACATGGATTTTCAAGACTCTACTTCTTCTATTGGTACCAATACATTATTGCAACAAGACTTGGCTCAATTTGTGAATTAAAAAGAAAAAAATCATAGCCACACAGTGACATAGCAAGATATATTTCAGGGTGGGCAATTCACTTAGTATACGTGTACAATTCACATTTGTACATACTGTTGGTTCTCTGTTTATCGACATTCTATTTAACGACTTTCTCTATTTAAAGACAACTTTTTACGGTACCGGATGCGCCACTGTTGTTTTAGAAGCATTCTATTTAAGAACACATTTGACTTAATAACGATTTTTTGAGGTCTCTTGAAAGTCATTAAATAGAGAATCAACTGTATACATACATACATATATATATATATAAATATATATATATATATATATAATTTTAATACATCATGGATCGGATATGAACCATTTATTTCCCCTCATTATGCCACTGTATCCACCTCTCAGACTGACACCAGAATGCCTTTATACCATCAATATAAAAACACTACAGTTGCAAAAATATGAAGTTCCTGAATTTGGCAAGCATAAATTAGCTCAGAACAGTTATTCAATTTTTGTGCAAGTTGCAATAATATCGATATAGATCAGAATTAGTTTTGTAAAAATAAGAACATCAGTTATTTCAAGGAAATGCCTGCAGAGAGTGGACACATTTTATGACATGCTTAGAGAACAGACATATGACTGTCAAAATCTCCACAAGCAAAACTTTTAATTTAAGCTGACACACACACAAGTCATAACAGAAATTCTCTACACTGTTAAGTGTGCAGAGAATTGCTGATGTAGAATAGGCACTCTAATGTCAAAATCATGTATTAAAAATAGAAGAAATAGTTCTAAAAACAGAAACAAAAGTTGAGATTTAGGGTAGTACAAATTGATTTCATTTTGATCCCACAAACTTTAAGGTAATGGTGAGATTTAGAAAAAAAAAGTAACATAGCTTAAGGGTGATTAAAAGGGTTAGCAAAGAATTGGACGGAATATTTATGTAACCTATTTTCTAATTTTTTATATGTAGACACCTTGAGGATTCATAAAAAGAAATCAAATTTAAAAATTATTGCACAATAAAGTACAGCAAATCATATTTAAAAATTACAATACAGCAATTTCAAAATGTACAGTAGCAGATCTGACACAGTCGGGTCCCATTCAAATTTTACCGGGTTCCTTGACTGGTCAAAAAGGAATGGACCCCCGATTGTTGATCCTTCTATTCTGCTTTTGAATTTATGATTTGTCTTATGTGTGTATCAATATTATAAAACTATTTCAATGGAATAGTTATTCTGTAACACTTAATAAAATTCTAAACTACTGAGCTTATAATTTTTCTTTTTAGTGTTTTTGGTTTTTCCGCAGTCAGGTTTTTTGTTTTCAGTTAATAATTATTAAACTTTTGTGTGTCCCGAACCCTAATTTTACAGGAAAAAAAATAAATATTGAAATTTGGAAAATTTTCAAAACATTTTGGGTTGCTATTAGAATACTTATTAGTTTTTAGAAGTTATCCATTCATCAGCCATATACTTACACTCCGCTTTTTTTTTTTTTTTGAAATAAAGAAAAATTTAACATAAATGTATACAAAAATACTTAAAAACATGTACAAAATTTTTCAAAACTTAATCTACAGTACAAAATACAAGCAAAATGGATATTTTAAATGACTAGAAGTATGAAAATATTCGAGGGTTGGGGCATAAGTCATGGCAACTTTTTTTTCTTGTAGATATGTGAACGGATCAAACGTATATGTCTCGGGTAGAAATTCTGCAAGAATAGCGTGTATGCAGAACAACAGATGGCTCAGTGATAGCTGGTAGAAGCACAGTGAGAACTGTGAAATCAGTCAGTTGGTGGGTTGTGTGCAAGAACACATAAAACAGTGTGTAAACGGCAGCTACTCTGACATTGGGGATGGAAAGAATTGGAGCACCCACCATACTCTCCCAACCTTTGGCCTTGTAACTTTGATCTCATTCCCAAGATTGAGGAATCAATGTGGGGTAGGCGGTTTGCAACACGAGAGGACATTGCTAATGCTGCACGCCAACAGGTAACCAGATTCACATATGGTGCGGCAAATGCAGAGGCTGATGGTATTCAGCATCTCCCACATCATTAATAGCTTGTGGTGGCAGTATCAAGGGACTACATTGAAGGTTCTCAGGCTGAGGTTTGTCATGTCAACTCTATGTTTACTGTGTTGTCATTTTTTGCACCATGAAGTAGGGCCAGATTAAGGCATGGGCACATTGGGCTCGGGCCCAGGGCACCGACATTTCGGGGGAGGGGAGGGGGGCACGAAATCTGTAGGTAACGTTTTAACTGGACTTATTTCATATTGCACTATAGCAAGATGCAAATATTTAGAAAAAAAAATTCCCATCAAAAAATTAATACTTTTTCCAAATCCCGAAACTAGTTCCTCGTAGTTCAGTTTATATTTACACTATTAATTTTACTTAATTTTATATTTACACCAGATAATTTTGATAATTATGGCTTACTGCAAAGGGCAAAGTTTGATAACATCTTATAATATAATGTTTAATTATCATATACTGCACTGCCATGGGCAGGTAAACGGCAGTATCTGCAGAAATGAGCTTTCGAGATATTTGAAGAAACGCGTTTTGGATTCGATACCATAAAATGGTTCAACTATGGGCCATTTTTTGATGTTTTCAATGAAAATTCTGTGTACATGGCTGCGTACCTATACTTAGGTCTCGGAAAATACATAGGTCTGACAAATTTTAAACAAGATCAAAAAAAAAAAAAAAAAAAAAAAAAAAAAATGAAAACTGAAATGCAAAATCACATTTCTTATTCCAAATCCCACCAAAATAAATAATTTAAAAAAAGTATCTCAGTTTGTATTTGGTCCGGATTTCAATCAGCACCTTCTATCAAGCAGTCAGAAAACATTCCTATGAGTACGGGCGATATGGCGACCCCTAAGCTTTTTTCTGTCTTTTCTTGCCACTATTTACAATAAATAACACAAAATATGATGAAAGCATCCTTACAGAGAATAAAATAAAGCTTCAAGCCACTAAAAACCGTGAAAAATAGGTGGCCCATTGTTGTACCCCAACATCCCCATTTTCCATAAATGTTGAGAGCTTTTGAAAATTATGAAATATTTTAAGTCAACAAGCAGCTTAATTCGTAACTGACATATTAATAAAGCAAATTTGAACTTACCAGATCTTGAAAAACAATATAAGGGGTCTGCCCAAAGGAGACTTTTGGCTCTTCTACGAGTGAGTCAAATCACGTACTAGGAATGACTAAGTTATCTAAGGTATACAAAAAACATGGCAATCTCTGATAAAGCGTCTTTAGCTACCTAAATGGTTACACTACCTGATGATTTTTTTTTTTTTTTTGGAGCTTGTAAGTTCGAAAAAGAGGCCACTAAAGAGCAAAATCATCCCCATTGAGTGGCCCCACAGTGGCCCATTGTTGCCCCCTTGGCACAAGGTTGTACCGTTTTACGGCACTAACAATAGGGTTTTTTTTTTCAGTAGAAACCAAATAGGCAAGCTTGTACAATAAATATGAAGCTAACTTACAATTAAATGACAAAAATGCAAAAAAAAAAAAAAAAACAAACAAAACAAACAAAAAAATAAATAAATAAAATAAAATAAATAAATAAATAAAAATAAAAATAAAAAAAAAATAAAAATTAAAATAAATAAATAAATAAATAAAAATAAAAATGTAGTTAATACCCTGTACATGCCCATGTCGAGAGCAGTATATCACTTTTACATTTTATATTGTATATGTATTCGTAATGTAAAATACTGTCAAATTTAGCACGGTTGTTTTAATGTGCAAGTATCAAAATATTTTCTGAAGGTCATACTGCCCTGTGTACTACTGTAATAAATCAGTGTGTTACAATATTTCAGTGCTATTTATTATCCACAAATGTAGTTAATACATTTGTCCTTTTGCTTGTATATGTCACATTTTCAACAGGACTGGTATCTTCAAAAAAAAAAAAAAAAAATAGTTGCCATGACTTTTGGCCCAACCCTTATTTCAAATTGTTATGCAAGGAAAAATGATGATTTGGCCTTTTGATTTGGCAGAATGAAAAATAAAAACTCAAAAGATTAAAGATATTGTTTCTTTTAACTATTTTTCAGACTTCAAAAATAAAATAAAAAAACAATTTCAAAAAGTAAAATAAAACTAGTGTTATTTTTCTAAAATGTAAAATATTAAAATTTTTCAGTATTTTAAATACAGTATAAAATTTACAAAATATGTATTCAAAATAAACTATCTTTCAATTATGTACATTACAATAGCACAATGCATAAAAGAAAAAACAGAACTTCAAAAATAACTTTCTGATACATTTTAAACGGCAAATTATCAGAAAAGCCTTAAAAAAGTATTTACTTGCTCACACATACGAACACACACACACATATACATATATATTACATATATATATAACACCTATGAAAAAATAAGTTTTTGAATTTTTTTTTAAATATAGCTGTAAAAATTGAATTTAGGACAATTTAAAAAACATCATAACTGAAACATGTTTAAATATTTTCAAAAGTTTCAAGTTTATACTTTCCATAATTACTTATGCTTAAGAAATAATACATAGAACACATAATGAATTACTTTTACATTTGTTACATGCACAGTCAAATCTTGTCACAACAAATATCAATGCAACGAAATATCCATTTCAACAAAATAAATTTTTAGTACTGATTAAATGTTCACTACATTGCTTGAATTCTATAACAATAAACAAAATTGGGTCCCTTGAAGTTAGTTTGTAATGGGATTTCCTAGTAGTTAAATTTTGAAGGATCAAAATTCAATAGCTTGTAAATGTTTATCAAAGTTCAAACAATTAGAACATGCTGCAAAAAAATATAAATTGAAATTTTTTGAAAATGATAAGCATTCACTCATATAATTGTTAAAATAAATAAAATTATATTGGAAGGAAATGTAAATACAGCTAGTCACATTTACAATATTTACTTTACAATAAAATATGAACGATTTTATTTTAATAAGTGCACTCTTTAATTTCTCTTGCTTTTATATGTATAGGGGTTACAACAGCCAATGAACAAAATGAGGAAATCTTAGGAATTGATGAAAATTCTTTTCATTTTTATTATTGTATGCCATAGTAACGTTGCCAGACTGTTTGACAAGGAGGGGTTTTTTGCATCTCTCCATTTCTCTCAATTGAATCGTTTATTTCAAAAATCAAGAAAGCGACACTCAAAAATTTTGATAAAGTATTTTTACCACTGTATTAAAACTTTTCTGTAAGGATTACAATGTTTTAAACTAAAAGCGATACATATTTAGATATATTTCTTTCAATAAACAATGTTGTAATCATCATTGAATAATTTAATATGGTAATATAGATGTTTTCCTAAAATTAGCAATTTTGTCGCTTGACAGGTTTTTGAAATAAACAATTCAATTAAACTCTCTTTTAGGCATACAAAAACTTGACTTTTCACATAGCAATAGACAGGGGATTCAAAAATATGCAAAAAGGCTAAAATTTGTTGAAAGGCGGTCTATTTTCATTCATCAATATACTAAAGAAATCAATTATGTTATATACTTTTGTCAAATATACTAAAAATGTGAAAGTTCACAAAGTACAAAATATTTTATATTATGAAAGCCCATCATGACCAGTGTCATACATAGTTAAAAGTAATTTTGTTTTTTTGTTTGCAATAAGATTTGTGAGCATAAAATATTACAAAATTCGGAAATAAAAATGCTCTAAAATATCACAACGATTTGTCATGTTTTTATCCTGTCTTCATGATAACATGGTAAAAAAATGTAGATATCTAAAATCATCAAAATATTAAAAAGTTCAAGTATAAAAAGGATACTTAATTAAACTGTCATGAAATTAAAATGCATATATACATATACACACATACATAGAATTATATATATGGGTGATTCTCTCCAAATAAGCTAAAAAGGAGTTAAGAAATTTATTTCTATCAACTTCATTAAAAACACATGATTTATTTGTGCATGAGTTAATCTGAGCTCATCTATAATCGGAAAATTATTGACCATATTTATTTTTTGCACAATTTCTCTCCTTTTTTATTATATGTTAGGGAGTGATGCCAATCATAACCTTGACCCAAGTGAAAATGGCTGCAAGGTTCATCTGTTATTATGTGTTATTTATGTTGGTCTCTCTGATTAGCATTTATTTTATAACAGCAATAATTTAATTTTAAATAACATAATAGCCTCATATTATAATTGCCTAAATTTATCACTCCCTCACTTATGAACTTTGACAAAATGGCTATTTATGTTTTTACAATTATCCGAGTTGAGATTAGGCTTAGTGGGCTTTAACTATACTGAAATACTTATGAATCAATAGTAATGAGAATTTTTTGTTATTAACTGGCAGTCAGTAGGGGCTAATAAGGGAGTGATGAAGTAAAAAAAAAAAAAAACTTTCAGTCCAATCTCCTTCAAAAGGTCAAAACTTCCTTCTGAGAAAGAACAATAGAACTAAAAATCAAGTTACTTTCTTTTTGATGCAATGTGCTGTGATGGCTACCAAAACATTCTAATTCCATCAAGTAGCCTTACATGCTCTCTAGTAGCAGTTAGAGGAACTTCGATAGGTCAGTGAGAGAGTGACATAAGAAGATGGACAGCATCAAATAACAATATGAAAGCTACTGTTTTTAACAATAAATTATAAGAATGTCATAGTATAGTCTCTATTTGAGAACATAAAATCAAATTATCTTTACTAATAATATAGCTGGATGTCTCTCTGCCTGGATATCAGGATCTCTCTCTGTCTGGATTTCTGTCTGTCAGGATCTTTGTGACGCGTATAGCGATTAGACCGTTCGGCTGCTTTTCATGAAATTGGGCACAAAATTAGTTTGTAGTATGCGGTTGTGCACCTTGAAGCGATTTTTCGAAAATTTGATTTTGTTCTTTTTCTATTCCAACTTTAAGAACATTTTACTGAACAAATTATCATAACATGGACGAGTAAATTATCAAATTATCATAACGTGGAACCATAACATGGGCAAACAAATTGGTAAGAAATTCACCATCCATTATTTGTAAATATACAGGCAAACCAAATGACCATTTAATTTTCTACTATGGGAAAGCCGTGTGGGTACCACTAGTCAAAAATAAATAACACATTCATATTTAAATATTGTAAAAATGAGCTTTAAAAGTTAAAATTGTGCAAAGGAACAGTATGAGGGGGTGAATTACAGTATTAATTAATTTATAAATACATTAAAACCCCTCCTAAAGGACACCCCTCCTATGCGGACAATGTTTAATTCCCTGATTCTAAGGCAAATAAAATTATTAAACCCCTGTCCTGCGGACACCCCTCTATCACAGAAAAAAGGAAAAAAAAATGTCCTGATAGTGTCCACATTAGAGGGATTTTACTGTATCTAAATCATAAAAACTACCAAATACTTTCTGAACATCATATTATGCATGCCTGTTAAATTTATTTTAAAAACAATGATAAATTAATGAGGTACAGGATTGGGACATAAATTTGGCCTATTTGGAGAAAATCACTCATATGTAGTAGAACCTCGATTATCCAAAGCTTTTTTATTGGAACCTCATTCAACCAACATAGATTTCCTTGAATTTTATTTAGACATTTATAGTATGCTTGTTAAGTAAATAGCATCACTTCATGACCGCTGGAAGCGGTCATTACTATTACAAGCACCCCATTATCTGTGTATCACTCCAGTTTTTTTTCCTTTTCGTCCCAAACTCATGATTAAATTTTTGGAACACTAATTCTAGTTTTTAAAGCTATTGAATCTGTAAGTAAAATATTGGTTTAATTAGTACTTTTTTTATGTTTGAAATTAAAGAACACGCATTAAGTGCATTATTAAAAACACAATATTGACTTTTGCTTTATTATGCATTATTAAATTTATATTGCGTTTGCTAAACTGAGGGACATCTGTTGAACAAATTATTGTTCACAATAAAAATATCACAATTGCAAGCTTCACATTTAATAGTTATTTTGAAAATGTGTATATGCTTGTATTCAGAGTTTATGTAGTCTCCAGGTATTAATTTTAAGTTATGTCTTTTATCTAGAATATTCAATTAATGGAAGGATTTCCAATCCTGATCACTGTGCTCATTTGAGGTTCTACTATATATATATATATATATATTATAAAATACTTAACAACATTCAAAAAATAAAGTCAAAATCACATTGCAGTTCACAATATCTGTCATAGTACAAAAACTTTAACTTTTCTTTAGGCTCCTAATCATATCACCTAAAACAAAGCAATAGAAATTTATAAATGCAGAATGGGAGGGAAAAAATCATAATATTTTCATTATGTGCTTTTTTTTAGGGTAAAGCCAAGTATAACAAGAATTTGTGAAACTCATTTATAGTAGCCTTGGTAAGATGGGAAAGTGATTGACATATTACAGACTTAAAGAAAAACCCTAGAACTATTCAGACATGTCTCTTGAAAATGATTTGTATACATATTACTAAATTTGATTTGTTTGGAATCAAGCTGTATGCTACTCAAACTCCAAATGTGTGTATCCAAGGTAAACTTGGAAACTATCGGAACAATTTCGATGAAATTTTTCATTCAGGCTGTTTCAAAACAAATTCAAGGAATACAGTGAAGCACCGTTTATACGTTTTTGAATGAACTGTATGAAAAAAGCGTATAAAGGAGAAAACGCATAAGAGATATACGTTAATGTGTATTTGACTGCAGGGACCAATTTAAAAAACGTATAAATGATAAAAACCTATAAAAGTGAAACGTATAAACAGTGCTACACTGTAGTTCTTTTCTATTCAAAAATTAATTTTAAAACCCAAAAAAATTGCATATTTTGAAAACCTTTTCGCAGAAGAATGATAACTATTTTAACACTTTTTGATAGAGCTCTTTAGGCTTTTTTTTTTAAACTTTTCACTGGATGACTTTTGAAATATAAAACTTCAGTAAAATTGCATTATAAAATGTCTTTTCAGATTCATTAAAAAATATATTAAACTAGTTCCGCAGTCAGAATTTTATTTTCTCTGTCAATCTTTCTTTACCACACTTAATATTATGGCAGGACTTTCCATTTTTCAAATTAAAAAAAAAATCATTTTAATAAGATGAACTACATGACAACTGGGATGAAATTGGGAACTTACCCAAGTTTTTGACAGTTTTCCCAATGATTTTAGATAATTTTTCATTTTCATGTGATAATTCCCATTTATATTCATCAATTCTTTTTTCAAAGAAAGCTGAAATAATAAATGAAACAAATTGCTTCAGTGATTTCATATTATTATTTAAAAAGTTACACAAATACAATGAGAGAAAATATTTTATCATTATCGTTTTAAAAATTAAAAAGAAAAGTAATAATACAATTTATAGCATTTAAAAATCAACAGAATTTTTTTGATAACATTATGTATAAGTAATATTGCAATGGGAATTCCCCGATATTTCGAATCTTTTCTAGTTTGTTAACTTTCCTATGACTTTTTATTTTCAATTTATTTTACCATTTTAAGATTTTCTTGACCTGTAATAATCTTTTGTTTAAATTGTCGCAAATACTGTTGCTGTTTGAAAATAAAAACTTCACACATAAATCTGCTCTTAAACTCGTCTGAGAACATACTTCGAATTTGTGTCTGACAGATATTTCTGTACTTCATTCTCCACTTGCTTTCTTCTAGGAATGTGTCAAACATTTGAGTTTCTGAAAACCACTGCAGGAAGGAACGAATGTTTTGTGTGCAGCCATTTTTAAGAAATCCTTCTTTCTGAAATACAAAATAACAAAAATGCTTGAAAATTTAATGAAAATGTTTAATGAAAACATACTGAAATCAATCATTTCTGCTTAGGGGGAAAAAACAGGAGTATTAGAAAGAACATAATAATCAGTGTTGCCAGATGGTCAAATCCAGATTTCCCCAATTCCCTCCCAACTTTTCCTCAAAAAGCGATGTTTTTTTTCAAAATTCCCCAAATTCAAAAATATTTTTCCACTAATATTTTCATAAAATGAATCAACTTCCTCTGATATTTTTGCCTCTTGAAAAATTTTTTCCCCCCCAAATAGCCAAATTTTCTTATAAAATTCCCCCAACTTTTTTTTCTTCCCATTTTCACTTTTTTTTGTCTTTATCTTTGTTTTTTTTTTATCTTTACTAATAATAAAGCTGAAAGTCTCTCTCTCTCTCTCTGTCAGGATCTCTGTGACGCACATAGCACCTAGACCGTTCCACTGATTTTCATGAAATTTGGCAAAGAATCAGTTTGTAGCATGGGGGTGTGCACCTTTAAGCGATTTTTAGAAAATTCGATTTTGATCTTTTTCTATTCCAATTTTAAGATCATTTTCCCAAACAAAATTATCATAAGATGGACGTAATGTGAAACTGTAACGTGGGCAAGCTAATTGGCGAGAAATTCATCATGCATTATTTGTAAATATACAGGGGAACCAAAATACCTTTTAATTTTCTACTTCGGGCAAAGCCGTGCGGGTGCCACTAGTCATAAATACGAGCGCCTGACCGAGAGATAAGAAATAACCAAATAATTCTTTTCTACTCGTATTTACTACTCTGCTTCTGTATGTGCATTTAAACTATGATTTTTGTATATATTTATCCAAGAACATTCTTCATCACACTTATTTTTGCCTGTTTCACGTATCAACTAGTAACTCACACAAAACTATTAATGCAAATTCCGTAGCATAAAATTCCACATAATACCAAATGCGAATTCCATAAAATGAGCAAAGCTGTTTGATACAAACAATGTAACTACTAGATATCAAGATGCAAATTTAATTACAATTTTTTCCCCTGAGGTTTTTGGTTTCCTCAGGTTTTCCCCAAGAAAAAATTTTTTCCCCAAAGAATTCCCCTCAAAACCCATTTCCCCAAAATTTCCCCAAAGAGCACCAGATTTCCCCAAAATGGGGAAATTTCCCCCAATCTGGCAACACTGATAATAATGTACATTTACTAATCTTTCCTTTAATCAAATAAATTTCTTCAAAACATTTGCAATGTAAGTTCACAATACTTTGATTTGCACATGAATAGCTGCTAAAATTGAAATACAAATGCACTAACTAGAAACTTTTTAACCAGATTAAGTGAAAGATAGAAAAGGAATATTTAAAAAAATTCAACTAATCAACATTAATAAGTTACTAGTCTAAACATTAATTTGATAAACTTATTCCTAAAAAAATTCTGCCCAAGGGATGAAATAAAATAAATTTTATTAAAATACTTCATTCATTATGAATATGAAATAACATTTAATGAGAAATTTAATGAAATATACAGTTGGCTCTCTGTTTAATGACGTTCTATTTAACGACGACTTTTCACGGTCCCATATGGTTCACTATAGTGTTAAAAGCATTCTATTTAAGGACGCTTTCTACTTAAGGACGATTTTTTGTGGTCCCTTGAAAGTCCTTAAACAGAGAACCAACTGTATAACTTTTATGAAATTCCCTTCCTTGAAAGGATGGAGCACAGTTTACTAATATGCATCACTAGTTTACTCTTATTTTATCTTTTAACTTTCAAAAAGGAAGTGCAAAATCAAGATGCATGATAAAAAAAGACAACCTACCTCAATGTAGATTGAAATTAATTTTCTTGAATTAAAAAAAAAAAAAACTTTTCTACATTCTGTGTGTTAAAAACATTTAATGTAAAAATATTTTAAAAATTGATACACATGGAGTTAACTTTAATTCATTTATTTTTTGACATAAAGTAACATTAATTTATAAAGAGCCTCAATTCTTATTAAAATAAATACTGTAAAAGCATTCATTTTTGCAAACTTTAATTTTTGTGAAAATGAAAGAATTGATAATTTTGTGAGATAAAACTTTGTGAATTTTATGTGATCAAAAATATAATGATAGAAAAATATTATACATTTTTGGGATTATGACGGGCTTATGAAAGTTTGTCTTGCGAAAACAAGTGTTTTTACAGTAAATAGAAATAAAATTAGATTTTTTTCCATGAAAAAAGGGAAAAGAACTTTTTAAGAGGGAAGTAAAATTATCCGGAAGTTAATTTAAATGTTTACACTTTAAGAATAAAAAAATGACATAAAGTGGTAATACACCCTTAATTATATGGAATGAGTGGGAAATTTTCAAAATCAAAACTTTTAACAAAACCTTTGCATACATATACTATATACAAATGAAGAATTAGGATAGTTTAGGTTGCATAGTTTCTTATTTTTTTCTTTTGCAAGAATAAAACTCTCAGTTTTTGAGTTTTCGGATTATTTGAGATGGGAAGAAAATGTTATTGCAATTTAAAACCATTTATGCCATATAACACATTTTGAATGCACCTAAATTTCAAATAACTTATTTCAGTGATGAAATTTAATGTTCTCCCTTATCACCTTGCTTATAGCCCCATCTATTCTATTCAAAGCTTATCAAAGTATTTATAGTTTGTCATGATGGGAAAGGGAAGAAAAGAATCAGTAGAAGAAAAGAATCAGTAGAAGAAAAGAATCAGTAAATTGGAAAAAGAATTGCCTCCAAGAACGATTCATGGCCCAAAAAATGAAATTAATGCTAACAGTAAAGTTTTTTTAACCACATTATTCTTTTTAAATGATACTATTGTTTTAGATGTGTGCGTTACTAATACTCCATTGATACACACTGATTTTTGTTAAAGTTAATGCAACCTATGCTCAATGTGCCTAATTTAGGGCAGTGAAGCATGTACACTTACTTCTGTAGCTTATGCTAAACTTCAGTACTATAGATAATACTAAACCTTTAAACTTGGTATCTGCAAAATACTGCCTATTATATTTTTGTTCTTTATTTTTCCATTTCAGCTATCTAATTGTTTGTATTTTAACATTTATTATCAAATGTGAAAGCAAACACTTAACACAAGAAAAACTACTTACATTAAATACTGGATCTCCATTTAATTCACCATAATGATTTTCATAATGCCCAAGCATCTCAACATACATGTGCACAAAAGCTTCAGAGATCATAATATCACGCAGCATTTCAGTTGGATCTGCAAAAGTTTTTTTTTTTTTAAAGTACTAGATATATATATTTATTATTAACTAGGATGGGCTGCATTGCATTTATTCAAGGAAAAATGTCTTACACAATCTTTAAAATTTTGAGACACAACATCTTAGCAGACTTAGAGAACACAACAAAGGGATTCTTTATAAATCAAAAGAGACATGCAAATAAATTTTTAAGCTATTTTGTGCTTCTAACTTTTGATTTCAAAATTAGATTTATATATAGATACTTCAACAGAATGGTAGCTTCTTACTTATGATTTGAAGTCTTTGAAAGATAGAAATTAATATTTAAGTTCATGAATTTTTGCATCAAATTTTAAGAGAGCAAGAGCTTTGAAACCAATGCCTAATACAAACAGTTGAACAATTTAAAAGAAAAATCTGCAGCTTATTAATATTTAATGCAACTAAAACTGTTCAGTCTATAAAGCAATATATTTGTTGAAGAAAAACTCAATGATGAAAGTATTTCTCCAAAAATTTAAGGGTATTCTTTCATTAATCATAAACTGCTGAATTTAATAATATGTTTTATAAATACCAATTGCATATCACTACTCTTTATAATTTTTATAACACAGCTCAAAACATAACACAAAATAAATTCTAAAAGCAAAAGTTGATAATTAAATTATTTAACGTGTGATGGTCAAATTATAGATTAATAATTCTAATTTAAAAGTATGATGTGTAATGAACCATTTAAATTATGTAGTTTTTAAATGAGATTGGAACCTCGAATCATTCAAAAGAATTAGGGAATGGTGAAGTTCTGGTCAGTTTTTTTAAACATATTTTTAGATAACAATCATTCCCGTGCACACACACACACACACACACACACAAAGCACATGTGTCACAGTAATGTAAAACACGGAAACAATGATAATAAACATAAAACTCCACTTTGTATCACACACCTTACAAAAAACTGCTGCACTAATTTGACATATGCAACACAGCCATAAAGGTACACTTCTACACGGTGAACAATTTTGAAATTTCTGACTAGAATACTTTCAGTTAAACCAATACAGTTGAACTCGTTTGTAAAAAGTGCAAAGGGCCACACTATTTGCTCATTATAACAGAGTGCTCGTAAGAAATGGGTTTGTGAAAATAATCATAAAAGTTCAAACAGTTGCTTTGTATGATTTTTATTTCTCTACAGTACCAAAGAAGTTAGTATGCCTTGAACTGTCTCATTGTCTCTTTTTTGCTTTACTGATTTTTGATAAATTCTCATGACTCAAAAAACATTGTCATTTGCACCCCCTGACTTCCAAGACACTTTGAAGCTTTTCTACTTATCAAAAGCCATTGAGTATGAAGAAAGTGGTTCAACTTGAAATTATTCACATTGTCGTTATTGATCACGTTTTCATAATGTTTTTCATTTGCTTTAGTTTGGATCAGAACTACAGTAATCTTGGAAGTATCTTGGAACAAATAGCATTAGCAGTAGTGAATCAACAAATATTTTCAAATTCTTCTCTACTCTACAAATTAAAGAAAAGAGCAGTCATCACTAGTTCTTAAGATTTATAACTCATTACTTACTTTGGGTTGACTTCGAAAAGTTGAAGGAATTCTTCCAAGAAAGGATAAGCTGCGCTGTTAATCAACAGAAATGTTTTGAATAAAAAAATTCTGCTTGCTTTAAGTGGAGTTTGTTTGTTAAAAACAAGTTACACTCCTGTGGACCATTGTACCTCTCATCGTAGCAACCAAGCAATTCTAATTTCCTCCTTAAATCCAGGTTCTCCTTAAATTAGGGCATGTTACAGAAGAGTTTGACTGTATTTCAGTTGTTTCCTAGCTGTACAACCAATACTATTGCATTCTTATAGGTGATACTTTGATGGAAAAAACTGACCTGTCATATTTTTGGCAAGATTAAGTGCTGTATGTACACCTTTTTGAGCTTTTCGGGGCAAAATAGTTTCTTCATCATTATAAGATTTCATAATCATTCCTTTATCAACATCTATGACAAGCAACTGCAAAATGGAATTTGATTAATGTAGCTCAAAATTCATCAGAAACAAAAGGCATTTAAACAATATGGTTTTCGCGTCAAGAAATGTCATTGTTCTTTAATGCAAATTTTAATTTCTTATGTACTATTTAAAAAAAAAAAATCATAGTTGTAACAGAACTACACTTGTGAGTCATTGAAACACTAATGATACACAATATGAAAAACATTTAATGAACTACATAACATATATACAGGGTGTTCCGAAATTATCTTTACAACTTCAAAAATTCATAACTTCGAACCTAAACAAGGTATTTACATTCTGTCTTTTGCATGTATTACTGCAACTAATAAAGTTTTTTTTCAATAGGCTGAACAGTTATAAGTGAAGATGTGGACACCACAACAGAAAGCTCAATGCGTGTCATGGTTCATACAGACGAAGTCAGATACACAGGTTCAACGGAACTTTAGGATAAAATTCCAAAGAGACCCACCATCCGTGCATGGCACACAAGCTTCATGAGAACCGGGTCAGTATTGCATAAAAGTGGAGCTGGACGACCCAGCACAAGTTACAGCATACCTGGCTTGAAATTAATTACAGACTGGAAGTGCTTAGAGCCACCAATGGTACGCATGTTGAAGTGTACTAAAAAAAAACTTTATTAGTTGCAGTAATACAAGCAAAAGACAGAATATAAATATCTTGTTTACTTTTGAAGTTATGAATTTTTGAAGTTGTAAAGATAATTTTGGAACACCCTGTATAGTGATTGCAATACCAGTATACTGAATACTGGTTTCTCGAGGTATTTTTCAATTTTGCAATACCGGTATTTACTAAGGTAAATACCAGTATTTTCGGTATTAGTTGAAAACAATAAATAGTTTTAATAAAAGAGTTTTCAGATTAAATTAATACACAATCTACCTTTATTTTAATTGTACATTTCTTTGTCCATGATACAGTACCAAAACAAATCTATGATGTAACAATTTGGCTTTAAAAGCACTAACTAATAGAATGTAACTAAATAAAAGTAGCGGAAAGACTACAAATGATATTTTCATTAGTAGATGGTAAGATGAATCTTATTTTGGTGAGCTTATGTGCGTTACGTTTTCATTTTTTGCAATTCTTGATCACTCACTTTCCTTTTGTCATTTCTTCTGTTAATTTCAAGTGTAATTTCAAATGTATTTGTCAAATGAATAATTTATTACAACTAACAATTGCAGTAACATTTTATGATTTATATTTTTAAGTATTTGTCTTAATTGTACTGAATTTTGACAAAAACATTTTCTTGTTGGTGTTACAAATAGTAATTTGTTGTCACCGGTATTGGTTTGTCGTCCTGTCCCGCTATTTGACTTTATACTTGGCTAAATAATGTTTAGAAATTATATAGTTCCTTGAAAATTTGCATAGAGATAAGGCATTATAGCAGCCGTAACATGTTTTCAGCTATTTACATAATTATGATTGTAAAGAAGTTTTGAGTAGAAAACAAAAATGTATAAAAGAAAAAAAAGGAAATTAACAAGATCAAATTTAGTTAAGTTTATCCTAAATTTCAAACCAATGGGTTAATAAAAAACAAACACAAAAATATCCTGATCAAGAGGAAATCATTGAAGATGAAGTTCAAATTGGAAAAGGTTCGTCTCTCGAAGAGAAGTTACAACTAGCTGTAAATTCCAAAAAAAAAAAAAACACACATGATACAAAAGAAATACACTCAAACACAAAATAAAAATTTCTTCATCCGAAAATATCATGCAAGACACCAAATTATTTGAAGACAATTAGAGGAGGTGTATCCCGCATTGTTACCATTACTACTGACCTGTGTGTACTCGAAAAGAGTGTTTTTAACTGCATTTAGTTTCTTTTTTGGAAATTTGTGCATTAAAGTGAGTTCCATGCTTAGAGATAGTTCAAAAGATGCATTATGTTTCTTACTATTATCGATTTTTTTCGTTCATTTTATATTTGTACACAATACACTTCCATTTTTGCACAAAATTATGAAACATAGCAACGAAACAATATGTTTTCGATCTTTTCTTTGAGAAATTTCTGATACCAGTATTAATACCGGTATTCTGGTATCATGGTTTAAAAATACCAAATACCGGTATTGCATATTTAGTCCGGTATTGCAATCCCAACATATATATATCTTCTTTTTTTTTGAAATTGTAGTTTGATTGGACTGCCCCTATTCCTCCTCCATAGTAATGCAATTGCCATAAATGCATTGCTGAAAATTAAAACAAAAACATGAGTAAAATTCAGATTTTGTCCACCTTGTTTTCATAAATAATGATGACGGAAAAAATGCAAGCAAAATTTTGCACAAGTTTGAGTTCTGTCATTTCCTAGTAATATATAAATAATTAGATACATCACAAATATGGAAATGGGCTCAATATTTAAAGTATTTGTTTTTTTAACGCCATAGCTACTAACATTACAAAACTTAAAGTTTTAAAATGAATAGATTTCATGACGAAAATGGGGCCTTTAAAAGTTGAATAGAAGCTTTCAAAAGTTATATGACAATTTTTAAGCTACGAAAATAACTAGAAAAAAACATGCAGTACATTACAAAACATTTAAAAAATAATTATAAAGAATAAGTAAAAAAATGAAAAAAAAAAAAAAAAACTTGGAATCTACCAATCTGAAAACACTTCCTTCATTATCTCAAAGAAACTATTTTTCACACAAAGAGTTCATGACAAATCGTTTTACTGCTAAATTTTTTGATAAAAACTCAGGAGGTTTATAAATATTTGATTTGGGTGCAAAAGAAGTCAACAAAATCTGAGAGTCTCAGGATTGAATCCGGACTGTTGGCAGCTATGAAACACTGCTGACAATTTCAATAATATTATTTAATATTTTATAAATATAAATTCATACAATTTTTCAAAACAAAACATGTAAAAGAATTTTACCTCTTGTTCTACAAGGAGATCCAAAACGGCATTTATATTATTGCTTGAAATTCCAAGAATGTAAGGAAGTTCTGAGCAACAGTAAACAATCAAGCATGCAGGTAGGACAGGAATGATTAAGTGAGGCCATTCAAAAGGATACAATAAGGATGATATTGCTTTGCAACACTGATAAAGATTGCTATTAAATAAACATAAAAGCCACTAATATCATTCTTCATTATCAATATAAGTGCAAATATTAATATCAGAATTATTACCAAGATTTCATGCAAAATTGACAAAGGTAATGTTTAACTTTTAAGCAAATACCGACTAAACACAAAAAGCGAATGTTTGCAACACAAAGTGTGTAGCTGCAAAATGTAGGTATCTCCACTTTTTTCGTCAATGTGTTTTTTTAGATATTATAATACTTAGGTAGACCAACAACAGAGCAACAGTCAGAGAGTTTCGAAATGGTGACCTGAATGGTTTAAGCAAAACAGAAAAAGTGTTTGTAACTTGTAAAAGTGTTTTTTAGCTACAGAGATGTGGATTTTTCCTAAAATATTTTTTGAAAATACCTACTTTTGCATCCACACGCTTCAGCTACAGTTATATTATTGCTAGTATAATTTTAAACTAGTATTTTTATAAATATAAAATTTTAAAAGAGGTCTACACGTTTGATACAGATTATTCAAAGATTCGAATAAAAGGAAAATGAGGTTTCACTGTACTTTTTTTTCTATATTTTAGCTACCGGTACTTGCTTTACATATCCTTATCTAGCTGATTCTCATTTGCCCAGAGCAATACTGTAAACATATTACTAAAAATGGGATACATTCATTCTGCTCAGGAAGTTTGAGCAGCAAAAAATGTGTTAATCTAACTACTTATCACCCAGAAAAACATTAAAATGGTTTTAGACATTAGGAATTTACATTAACTTGTATCGCAACTAGTGATGTGGATCGGGTAAATACCCAGCGGGTAGGTAAATATTTTTTGGGTATTTACCCAAGGCCTGGGTAAATACCCAAAAACTGGGTATTTTACAAAAATTGCAAAAAAGTGAATGGGATTTTTTTTAAAAATCTAAATGTGAAATAATTGGTAAAACTGATAGATGGATATATGTATTACACAGTTTATAATATTTTTTTATTGAAAGACTTGATGAAATCATGAAAGAAACATATGGTGAACCAAAGAATCTTTCTTTTCAATGTCATAATTGGAGAAGTATAAGCAATTCATTATGAACTTCAGGATTTCAAAATCACAATCTAGGTTAGTCATATCCAAAATGAAAAAAAAAAAAAAGGAAGCATGAGGGATGTTTGGAAGAATAAACTGAGAAGTTATTAAGACTATCGTGTTATTTATTTTATTGATATTTAAGTGATAACATGGAAAATATAGAAACAGTTTTCACATTAATAAGCATAAAAAGGCAAAATATTCTTTTCTGTTGCCTTGCTCATTTGCATTTGCTCCCCTGTAGGGTGGGAAGGTAAATATTTTTTTGGGTATTTTTCCGAAGGCAGGGTAAATCCCCTAATAATTGCGCATTTTGCAAAAAAAATTTAGGTGGTATTAAAAGGTGACTATTTTCTTTTTTAAACATAAATCCTAAAATAAAAGATTAAAAATTTTAAATGTTTATGTATATTATGTGTGTGTGTGTATATATATGTGTGAGTGTGATACAGAATACACCTGAACAATTGAACTAAGTTTGGAGGAAATTTCTACATAAGATATAAGTAAATAAATAGTAATAATAAATTGAGCGACATTTCGTTACATTTTGAATGTCATGCAGGGACATATTACTGCGTTATAAAAGACTAGGACCTTAAAAAATTGATGTTTGCTTTTTTTTGTAACCAGTTAATCTTTTTACTTTTTGTAGAATGGCTTTTTATATCTGAAATTTGGCTATCGACATTGATCAGGCATATCCAACACATTTAATGTGAATATCATATTAGATTGCTAAGCTGTTTCACACAATAATTCTTTAAATATGTGATCAAAATACAATTTTTGGGCAAAAATTTATTGTTTTGTATATTGTTGGTTGTATACAGAAAAATATTTTAGTTGAATATAAATTTTTGAAATAAATACCCGGGTATTTACCCATTTTGGGTATTTACCCGGGTATATACCCTGGATATTTACCCCTAAAAATAAATACCCGGGTATTTTACATCACTAATCGCAACATTTTGTTTCTTTTCAAAAATTAAGAAGGTATAGTCTGTTGCAGGATTAGTGGGGAAATTCTCATCACCTTGAGTTGAAGTCTTTAAATAGATGTGTTTTGAGCAGTCATTATCTAGGGGTGCCCATTACCCCTAACAGCAATGTGGTGAAACAGATTTTAGAAGTTTGGAAATTTTAGATACAATGAATGCTGTTGAACCAATTGAACAAGTTTTTAAAACAACCAAGGAGGAAAATATCAACATACTAGTCGGATGGAGTAAAAAGAGAGTACTAAGCATCTTTATCCCATAGGAAATTAAGATTTTGTTTCATGTTTTGTATTATTTTCTATGTTATATTTTAGTAATGATTTTTAATAATTTAAGATTTGGATACAGCTTCTGGGTTATTATACAAAATAGCCTCAAAAATGTTCTTTATATCAAAAAGGTCATTTTATGAAAAAATTGAGACGCATCTTTCTTGGTTAGGAGTTAGTGTAGTTCACAGCTAAACTTAATGTTTTATTTTTCCCGGCTATAGCACACAACTATATTTCACACAAGCTGTACTATAAAAACCTGAAACTCGACGTGAGTTACGAGCAAATCATTTTTTGGCCATGATTATGAAATCATCTAAAAAGTCTTTACCAAAGCCAAGCTAAAACTATGAGGGCAACAAGTGGTGAGGTTTTTTAGGTTTTTGACAAGAGGTTAAAAATTTTGCTAAATTCATAAAATGAAAAATTCAAAGTAACTAAAAAGTCCATACCATGAAGAAGAAGAAACAAGTAAGAGACGTCTTTCTAGAAGCAAAGAGGCAACAGATTTTACAAGAATATCGACATCAAGTAGCTGAAGTGCTCGTGTCAGCTCAAACTGAAATGTTAATTACAAAAGAAATTTTTTTTTTCTGAAAGATGTATTTTTCACAGAAAAAATTATGTACAAGATATTTGGATACTAAATACTTTAAAAATTGGCTAATAGAAATATGAGAGCAAAATATTATTTCAACAGGCTATAACTGAGATCACACTTAAGTTACTTTCCCTCGACAGAGCTAAGGCACAGCTACAAAGATATACTGACAATTCAATTACAACATCCAGATACATCCAGTTTGATGCTTATTAGCAAATGCAATGTAATCTGACCAAAAAAAAAGCTGGAAATAGACGTCTTCTCACTGAAGCTGAGATTACTTTCACACCTGTAGATAAAACTAATTTAGCACACCAGCCAGAGTCCATGCGCATGGTGCAGTTCATCTTGTAAAATGAAGTTTTATCTATACCTTTTGAAATGGAGTCGTATTATGTTTGCAGACTTTTCACTGGAGAGCTGAAATATTACATACTAATAAGATGATATAATTAGCTTTTTTATGAGGCTTTTTACTTTCAGCCCTGTTATGGCGATTAAAGACTGAGGAGCCCAAACAAGAGCAAAACTGCAGTCTCTGGTAATCGTAACAAGCTGTTCAGTATTTGCTTGTAAAAAACTCATTTTTCTAATTTCAAAAGCTGCATTAAAAATAATAGGTGTTGTAAATTATCAAGAAAAGTAAAAACACATTCTTTTTTTTTTTATTGAAAATGAACTGAGGATGATAAAAAGCAATTTTAGAGATTAAAAAAAGGTACTTACTCCAACAATATGAGAATCTAAAGCTCTTGAAATGACAACTCTCTCTTCAATTTCACTCTGCAAATTATTTTGAAATTTATATATTTTTCAAAAAAATTCCTTTTTTAAATTTAGTACTTAAACTTAAAAAAATGGTACTTAAAAATAAATCCTCACTTCTGTGTAATCAGGAATTGACAAGCTAGCACCAGCATTTGGAACACCTAATTTTCTAAGTGATGTTAAGTACTTGTAGAATTTTTCTCTACGTAAGGTAAGATGCTTCTCAATTTCAGATAGGACCTATCAAAAGAAAAATGGAACTCCAATGGCATTTTAGTAAATTTAAATTATTTTACTCAAAAAAAAAAAAAAAAAAAAAATCAACCATCTTTTAAAGATAACAAACTGAAGAGTGTTATCATTTTGCAAATTAGCATATTTGTATTATTATCTTACAAATGTAATTATGAAAATTACATAAAATAATAAGAATAAATGTATTACTTCATGTTAAAATTTCTCTTAGCATAAAGTTTTGAAACAAAATACACAAATTGCATTTTTCATTAAAAGTATAGGTTCATTATAATTTAAAAAATGTTCAAAACTCTTACTTTCTTATAAAAAACAGATGCACTGAAACTACTTAATATACAAATAGCAACAGGAAGCTTTACACATAGAGGATTCTTTCCTAGGCTGTTTGATGGCCAACCCTATAAATGACCGTAAAAAATAAAAGTTTACATCGGTTTAATTAAAATGGCTCTAAAGATCAGAGACTTGAACAAACATGCAATTTTTTAAAAAGATACCTTTAAAATAAAGAGTTAGCATAATTTACTGCAAAATGCAAGTAAGTTACTATCAGTTGCTAAAATGTATATATCGTGACACAAAAACTGTTTTAGGCAGTGGAAGAACAAATTTAAGCAAAATGAAGAGAATGAGAAAAGAGCTGGAAAAATAAATTTACCGGTTTTTCCAGCTTTTTCTTAAAAATAAATCAAAGTGATTCATTAATGATTGGAAATTGGTACCAGAATACTTATTACAAAAAAAAAATGCGTTGGTATATAAAATTAGTCATGAATATTTGTAAGCTGAGTTGTTAGTTGGTTAGTATTCAATACGAGAGGGAGGAAAAAAAGGCTACGAAAACAATGTAAAATACATAGTAAATTCATAGTTTTTGTTGGTTTTGCGGAGGAAGAAAAGTAGGAATATTTATTTTTCATTACATTGAAGATATATTTAAGAATTTGATTATTTTAAATCCTAACCAAGTGCAAATTCTATTTTAGTAGAACAGTACCAAAAGAACATTAGTACCTCTAACATTTTTAGCAATTTTTTTCATCAGGAGTAAAGCGGACCAAGAATAAAGAACCCTGAAAAATGTAGCATGCATTTTAAAAGATGACAGAACAGGTGTGGTTCAAGAGATGCATAAGAAAACTGTTGCCCCCTCCACCTCCAATTAATAATACCCCAAAGAAGAGCCAATTTTGAATATCCCCCAAAAAATATGTGAAGTTTTATTCATAAATTTTTTTAAAAGCAAAATACTCTCATGATACATGAAACTTTAGAGAAGAATTTCCTATCTCATTTTGTAATTACAGCATGCAGTGATACCTTTGTCGCACATCCCTTTGTTGGAGATGGTCTTTCATTTCCTTTGTTTATCGGTCCGTCAACCATTAATAACAATATTTACATGCACTTCAGATAAAAAAATGCTTTTATTTATTTTTAAAATAATATCAGTAATTTTGCACAGTGAAGAAAAAAGATGTACTTTCACAAAAATGTTTCATATCTTTCACAGATGGATGTTTCCACCTCAAGACTAATTTTAAGATGGGATCTGAGAAATTTTGGCGGAAATCCTGTGCTACAGCCTTAAATTTCGATTTCTGAATAACAATTAACTGAAAGAAATGCAGCCCTCTGGCTTTTCATAACATACTATTTTAGTGCTTAGTTAATAACTTCTGTACTATCCATATAGCAGAGAGTAAAAATTGAATCTAATACCTAGAAAGACAGGAGGGGAGAAAGTGGCCCCCAAAGTACTTTGCAATAAAAAAAAGAAAAAATTCTTCAACTAATAGCTGTAACATGATAAAGCAGTCTGACTTTGATCTGCTGCTTTTCTACACTTGGTTAGGATAAAGTGGAAAAATTGCAATCACTCTTCAAAAGAGAAATACATATTACGTTTTAATGTGTTGAGGCACGTTTTTGTATATTCAATTATTATTTAGTCAACAGAAGAGACATTCTTGGCACTTTTAGTTACACAGGAAAACCTTTTGAATCAAATACTCAATGATGGCTGAAAGTGGCTATTTTAATCTGTTTAGGGTATAATCACGGAAACTATGACTTGCTGTGTTAAAATAAAACCTTACTGCCTTTTACTATGAAAATTTTTACAATTCACAAACTATTCTAAAGAATTGTATGCAACATTTTTGAACAGACTTTAAGCTTTTTTATTTCTCAGAACAGAAACAATGAATACTCTGAAGGATTATCATTCTGTTCAAGAGTAACAAGAATACAATTAATACACTTTAACATTTATTTAAAAAAGCAACAAAACAAGTAAAAACCTACCAATATCCTTAGACAGTATCCAAAAACTTTTTCCTCTTTGTCAAGAAGAGAAAAATCAAATATCTCACTATGAAAAAGAAATGAATACAAAATATTAGCTATTACTTAATATATATACAGGTATGTACAAAAACAAAGGAAAAACTACCCTCCCAATATTTTAAAACTTAACCATCAGAAGATAATACTAAAATCCTACCAGTTTTCAAAATTTCGTATCCAGCTCACTCTAAATAGTTGAAATGTAGCTAATTTTTGAGTAATTTTAATGTTTGTAGTTTAAAGTTTCCCCCCTATGTAAAAAAATAAAGAAAGAAAATGTTAAATACATTACACAGTGAACAAAAATAATTGTGTAAAGACAGAAGTTAGATAAGAATTAAAAAACATTTCAAAAAGGTCCAACTTCTATGCAAATTCAAAATCATTTTTGTCAGACACAGCAATTTACAGAATTTAGCCAAAATTAATTAGCAAATCATGGTTCTCACAACCTTGTGCAATGTATGAGTAGTACAAGCCTGCAAACAGCAAAATTAGCAACAGAGGAAAACTTAAATACCTATCCAGAGTTCGTACTCAATTTCAGAAATAAAATGAAGGAGTTTAGGAGGAGTTTTGAAGGAGTAAAATGAGATTTTGAAGGAGTACTAATGGAGTGTCATTAATTGATATCACACTTTTTTTCAATATATTTGACCATCAGCACCCTTTATCACAAAGTATCACACTTCACCCCAAACTTCTCCCCTTGTCACGTCATATGTTTTACAAACATATTTTTACAATAACTGAGTGATGTCACTTTTTGTCACCCTCTCTCTTCCCCTTGTCACAATTTCATGAGCCCGTCTCCTCCTTAAAGCATGACATCACTTGTGGATGACCCTTTTAACAATATCATAATTGTAATTAACTAAACAATTGTTTTTTTTAACGCAATCACTTAATGTAATACATTTACTTATGTAGTTTTAAATATTTAAATAATAATTAGACAACTTGACTTTTGCTGCTGAGAGTGTGGTGGAGAAAAAAACAATAATCCTAAAATACGTGAAATACACCGCCAGCTCAGTCATTTCCAGCCGAGGACTGCTGTTTTGTGCTTATTAGCACTCATCAGCCTGGCATAGGAAAGTGACTGAGCTGGAGATGAAAAACCTCTTAAAGAAGCCAAGAGTGAGAAACAAACTGGTAGCTAATATAGAATTAGCAGACAAGATGAGTGACCGAAGCAATGGTTCGGTTCAACTCGAAGATTGAACGCGAGGCAAGGTATATTCAGGCAGTCATCGGCTGGAAATGACTGAGCTGGCGGTGTATTTCACGTATTTTTGCTTTAGCCCTGGCTAATGGGCGGTAATTTACTGAATAATAATCCTCCAAGCACCATTTAAGCATGTTTTACTTCACTTATGAAATGTCTTAGTCTTCTAATAAAAATTTCACCTTCAACTTTTATGAATTAACTATGATCAATTTGTAAATCGAAAAAAATAAATGCACGAAATTACTACACTAAAATTGCCTTAGTGATGAAGTTAGTTGTCAATTGAAGTATTTTATGTTTCTGTTATAGAGGAAGATTATGTAGTCTTGAACTCTCTAAAAAAGAAAGAATTTTGAAGGAGTAAAAACCAAAATAAAGAGGTTTGAAGGGCCCTTCAAATTTTTTTTATAAATGAAGGAGTATTGGAGGAGTTTTGAAGGAGCGTACGAACCCTGCTATCTGGTTCAACTAACAAAACGGCTAAAGAAATATTTCATGAAGCATATAGATCAATAAAATATGGGTCTTTCCTCATATATACAAAAGTATTCAATGCCTGATTGAACTATTTTGCTTTAAATCTATCACTAAAATCAGTAACTCAGAACTAGACTAATGTAAGTCAAATAATTGCTACTTTACAGGACAGCAGAAAAAAGGTTGCTTGGCGCATACAAAGGATTAAACTTGCACTCTTTTGACACTGGTAAATTGTTACAAAGAATATATATTTTTTAAGAATTACATTCATTACCTTCAAAACGAAACTTAAAACAAAGATGTTTATGAGAACAACACTAAAACTCATCTTTGACACAGTAAAGTTTTCATAATCAAGAATTTCAGCCAGGTGATTACTCTATTCCTAAAACTTATAATTGTCAATATGTTTCAGTTTACCTTTTCAGATTTTTCATTATTTCTAAGATGAAACAGTTACCAGTTCAGGACATAAACTTTTGTATTTCACAGCAGTTTATTAGGCCAATATAACACCAGTTTTCTGCTCGCGTGAATCATATTTTTGGGGAAAAAAGAAATAGATGATATCATATTAGTTTTGAATACAATTTTACTTTTGTTATAAATGTCAGATTTAAGTTTAAAAAAAATAGCAGAACAAATTGAAGCATTTTCTTCAAACTTGGATGCATTAATAGCTTGAGATTTTGCAAAATTTCTAAATTATCACATATTCTTGGATTGTTTTATGGTGAAAAGATGTACAGACGAAAGTTTACCTTTGCTATGATGGCAAGGTAGAAATAGTGTACTTTCTTGTGATAAAGTTACACAGACAGTTAAATTTTCAAACTCATTGAAGTTTTTGACCAATATACGTCTTTATTGTCCATCAGGATTGTCTAATTCATTAAAGAAAGAGGAAGTGCACGATCCTTTAGAAATAGTTTGAGATTTGTGAATGGCAAGTGTTTCATGTTTTGTCATGAAAGTGCGTGTTTGAAATTCTGTGACTTTTGATTGATTGAATAAAATATAACAAAATAACATATCAAATTGAAGGAAATTTAAAGCTCTACAACTTTGTAAATGACAGTTTTCATTAACACTAATTCTGGGAGGCACTAGTAGCAAATGTTTGATGAAAAGAGAGAATTTTTCTGAAAATCTTCGATTTTTCATATTATATACCCAGAAAATTACTGGAAATTTGACAAATATGTATAGAAACAATTTCGTAGGAAGTTCATTTAGCTTGAATTTTTATTTTAAACGCATTTTTTTCATTGTTTCCAATATTTTCTCAAAAAACCCAAAACTTGCTTCCCTCCTCCCTCCTACCTTTAGCTCACCCTCTAGGGGCATGGACTTTTAGTACGTTTACTTACTCACTACCTCTAACAATATTCTGAAGTCAAAAATTATCGCATATTCCATGCACGCTACACCTTTAGCTCACCCTCTAGGGGCATGGACTTTTAGTACGTTTACTTACTCACTACCTCTAACAATATTCTGAAGTCAAAAATTATCGCATATTCCATGCACGCTACACCTCTGTTTTGAGCACTCATTGACTGGACTAATTAAGCAGAAGAGTTACTAAAGACTAACTAAAAATGGAGGAAAAAAGCCGAAGTGGAAAACTACACTGATAAGGGACAGTTAAAGTTAAAAATTATATTAATAAACAAAAAATATTTTCTTGAACAAATAATTATAAACTGTAATGACTACAATTGAGAGAAGAAGCCCTTTCAAGGGAATTATCTATTAACAACTCATTTATCAGTTAAATAAATGCTAAGAAATGAAAGCATACTTTCGTGAGAGTTATCTGTGAACAAAAATTTGAAACTCAATAAAGCATCAAATTTGTTATCCTCATTAATCCAGATTTAGCTTAATCGGGACAGCCATTCAGATGTACACACTATATAAATGAAAGGAGAGTTAGCACAATAATATGCTTTTGTAATTTTGTTTTGTACAGTTTCATTTTTCATTCTCTTGAATTCAAAATGCAATTTCAACTGTGCACGTTACGTAATGTACTTTGGCTCAATTTAAAAGTTACTTTGTTTAATCTGTACTTTCAATTATTTGGACAACCTGGATCACTTGAATCTTTATTCTGAAATACCGAGGTTCTACTTTATCATTAAACCAATGTTGGAAATGCAAGTGGGACATTTGACTGCCTTTAATTTGTAAGTAGCCATTTTAGAAACACACCTTTAGGAACACACATAATAAATGTATAAAGATGAAAGATATATAAAAAGCAAAATAATGAATTCATATTTTTTTATGGGGCTTATACAAAAAATATTTTACCTTTGATACACATTTGTACAATTGTACAATTGATCATCAGGGAAACAAATGTGTGGCAATAGAGGATAATTGTAGAGCTCAGGGATCTAGAAGATAGTATATTGCTTTACAAATTGTAATAGTATGTTAATATAAAAGCAAATACATTTTCTAAGAAATTCTTTACAATATTTTAATATCCAGAAACATTTTGGTAGAGCTTTTATACTTATAGTAATAGCAGTAAGGGAAAAATCTGGAAAGTTTTAGAAAATTTTAAAATGAATAAATAATGCTTAATTATGTTCTAATTAATAAAATTCAAAAGATTTCCAAAAAATCGAAAGTGAACAAAATTACAAGATTTCTTTAAAATTCCATTAAAATGATACAAAATAACTATTAATTTGTTGAAAAAGCAATACTAATTGAAAATATTGCAACTTTTTGAGATAGTTGCAACATTTTCAATACCTTTGAGGGTATTATCCTCCTCGCAAAAAAGTTTGCATAGATTTTGCAACTAAAATTAGTATTAATGAACAGTATTTCTGTATTATATGAAACATTAATAAATGAATGATTGTATACAGAATATTCTTACAGATCCAACAAATTGACAAAATTGAATCTTACAAATTGACAAAAGGAACAAGCAAGAAATAAGATGAATGCAAATTTCTGCAGATTTATGGAAACATTAAGTCATAATCCTTTCGTCTTTGAATGTATAAAAAATAGATGAATAAAAGTAAAAGTAAAACAAATAAATAGACAAATTCTCTTTACCTTCATAGTCTAAAAATTTTAAGAGTTATTATCTTATAACATTATTTGTACAAATGTGAATCATGGGAAAAAATCACATATAATTTTAAGTAGACAAATTTACTTAAGTAAATTAACGAAAAAAGCTAAAATCAAATAGGCCAGAGGTGTATTGAGAAGGATTCTCAACATCCTTAACCTCCAAATGTAAGGAATGAACACCCCCGCCTTCCCACAGGAGAAAATTCCAACCATGCTAGAGAAATGGTAGAGGAAAAGTACCAAAAACTGACATAGGTGCGGTAAATCAACATAGCAGTTTTTCTTCTTCTGTTATAAGAAGTTCCACTATGTTGGGGAAAAATAAACTTTTTCTAATGTGTACTCTAGATGGAGTAAAAGCAGTAAAAAACAACTCTGAGTTTATATTGATGCAAAATTGTGTTGTTAGGTGCAGTTGATTTTTATTAGCTCTTAAATTCATATTGAGCGGACTTTAAGAGCTTATTGTTATCATCAGAGGTAAGAAATTTATTTTATCACACTATTTTGTTTGAAATGATAACATTTTCAAACCACTGCAAAAGTTTTACTTAACACGAATCCTTGCCATGATGAAACTAGTGTAGGAGCAAGGGGCTCAAGCCCAACCCCCCTTAGAAATGAGAACTTCCTTGCTTTTAGTGCTTTTTAATTTGCAAAAATGTATAAAAATTACTTTTCCAGCCATTAATGAATAAGTTATTAAAAATGTCAAATTTTAATATTGCTAATCTGTACTGAAATCGGTTTCCATGGGGAAAATATTCTGCTAAACCATGGCGAAAATTTTTGAGCCTCCCTTAAAATTTTGCACATGGGCGCCCTTGTGTAGGAGTACAGAATATGATGTTCTATCAACTAACATGCTTGAGTCTTCACCAATATACCTGATATGAACCAATATACCTGAATATACTGCTTATAAGCAAGTTACTACACAGTGAAAGGAAATGCAATATTGAAGTCAGATAAAATCTTGTTAGACTAAATTTGTCTTTTTATTTTTTAATTGTGTAAGCCTGAGTATTTTCACTATCCCAAGTCTCCCTGTCACAATTATAGGCCTACATCTAAGAATTATAGGCCACTTCTTCTGTCTTTGTATAAAAGTTTGGTAAGATCTTGTTTGGAGTATGCTGTTCAGTTTTGGTTTCCGTATCTCAAGAAAGATATTTCTTTATGGGAAAGGGTTCAAAGAGGGGCTACTAGGGAAGTGAGGGGACTTTCAGATTTAGATTATGATGCGAGCAAAAGGAGAGTCAGTGGGGACATAATTCAGTTGTATAAATTAATCAAAATGAAAGATGTCACTGGGTTAAATTTTTGCTCGGGAAGCAGGAGAATGGGGTCATTGCTTTAAGCTATTCAAACCTCAGGTTAATCTGGAAAAACTATTACTTTAGTAGGGTTGTGAACACTTGGAACAGCTTGTCCAAAGAGGCTATACTGAATAAGGGGTAGATAGCTTTAAGAGGGCCATTGATCTTCATTGGGGACTAATAAACTATCTAGGAACTGCCTAGCTGGGCCCAGAGCCTGTCGCTGGTCATCACATTTGTATTTGTATAAATGTAACTTTAAATATAGAAATGATTCTTGATGAACAATTTTATGTATTTATCAGATAGTAAAGATATGGTTTCGGTGTCTGACCGAATCATTAGATAATTTTTTTTTTTTTGGTATGTCAATACATCAATAGAAACTCAGAGTTTTTAAAATCTCATTTCCCACAGCCTCCATTTGCAAAAAGCTAAAAAAAAAAAAAAAATAAATAAAAAAAATAGAAATTTAATAAACAGATACAACACGTTCGACAAAATTGAAATAACACAATTACATATGAGCATAACTTTGTGATTTAAGACTGTGGATTCAGGATCAGAACCCAAAACCTAAATGGCATGTTGGTTTTGGTACCTTACCTCTATATGCAAATCAACAAAACAATAGACAAAATTTACTTTTGATGGGAAAGATGAAGTGATTTCAGGCTGGTTTTCAGATATATTTATGATGAACAAAGCTTCAAACAGCTTCGGGGAAAGGCACATACTAGAAGCAGAAATCTGAAACATATTTGGATAATTTGAATAAAAAATTATGCTCTTTGAAACAAAAATTATGACTTTCAATTTTAGTTTTGAACTATTTTTATCGAGACAAGAAGAAGTTATCAATAACAAAACCTTTGCATACCTGCTTTCTAACAGATTTAACATAAATTATTCTGTCCTGAATAGCCTTCATTGATATTTCTGAATCACTCCCATCTATAAAACCAACATTTATGTGAAACAATAGTTAAATATACATCAACAAAGACTGCACCAAACTCAATAATAATTTCTAGGGAAAACAAACAATTTAAATATATATATATATATATATATATATATATATATATATATATATATATATATATATATATATATTTGTAAGATAAAATTAGTCTAACAAATTTTTTTCTCAAAAAGTAACTGTGTTCATTAACTAAATTAAAAAAAAAAGTTAATAGAATTAACTGGTTAACAGAATTGAAATGATATTACAATGTGTTTTAATTCATTTAAAACTATTCAGTTCAATGCAGTTTCACATTTATTAAGTTAAAAATACAAATGTTTCACATTATTTATGAGAACAGTACAAGAAAATACTGAGTACTTGTAGTTTGGGGTTCTCGTTCTGCATTTTAGGGACCCCTTTTGTCTATCAAACAATTTGTGAGGAAACTACAACATCCCTCCTTTCCCCAACAGCAACAACTACTGTAGAATACACTTTCAATTCCATTGCAAAAGATAACCAACAATCAAGTTCCACAGACAGTGCCGGATCTAGGAATTTTCCTGAGGTGGGGCAAAACTTCAAAATGCCGCCCCCTCCCTTAACACACATCTATCTTGCTTCAATTTTTTTTCCAAACTCAAAACTTTTTCAAAATTTTCAAGATTGTAGTTTGAAAAAGAGTTCTAGAAGATCTATAGTGATGGTAAGGGAGGAAAAGGTTCGAGGGTCATCCTCTAATAATTTTTGAAATTTAAACTCCAAGTACCTAACTGTGAAGTATTTCTGATTGTGCTATTTTTCAACAAAAGGGTGGCAAATTTTGGAAACGCACTGGGCGGCAAAAACTGTAGTTACCGCACTGCCTACATGTAATACCTCTCAGATCAATGAATTTGAAGATGCCTTATTTAGTTCAAAAAGTTAAAAATTAGTAAATCTGGTTGATGCATCTCAGTCATTAACGAAGCACAAATTTAGGCACATATGAAAAGGAAACAGCATGTTACCTGGGCCATTTTCGGTTGATGAATCCTGGCTGTCTTTTGCTTGCACTCGAAGCGACGAAAATGATTCATAAATCATGTTTCTCATCTGAAATTTAAAAAAATAGTAATTAACATTAATTGAAAAGTTGCTAAAACAGAATTAATTATATACAATTCTAATGGTAAATCTTTATATTAGTGGGTTTACAGGGTTTGTTGATTTAAATCAATTGATTTTTTAAAAGAAATCATTGATTTAAATCAATTGATTTTTTTAAATCAAAATCCTTAATTAAAACTAGTTCACCATATTTTTATAAATTAATTTTGCATTTTTAGAAGGTGTTGCTCCAAATTTAATTACACTGCATTATACAATCTTAACTTCAACAGACAAAACTACATAGATCTCTCTTGATGTGTGTGAAACAGATTTTCCTTCTCGCAATATTGCATTTACTCCAAAATTACAGTTCAATACAATATAGAACAAAAAAAAAAAAAAAAAAAAAAAAATTCAGTTTTTCTCATACACCATCACTGATATAATTAAGAAAAGTAATTGCTCAACATATTCTTTTACACTCAAACGTACATGATGATGGAAACCATATTTTTAAGCAAAGCAGTGCAGTTGTTCAGACTTTCCTTCTAGTTTCATGTTTGTATTTTTACCAGGGTTACCAATTTTTATTTTACTGCTGGGTCTTTTACTTGAATTTTGTTGAAGAAGAACAATTTGAATACAGTATCAAAGCTGCAAAGCAATCAAGTCTTGAATTGATAAAAATTGCTTCTCCAAATTTTATTCAAGAGCGCCTTTCATAGTATCTATGCCAATAGTTTCGATTTATCTCAATATAATTATATTTTTTCTGTTGGAAAAACTTCACAAATTAAATTTTTCATGAAAAAATTTGGTTTGTTACTGCTAACCAGTGGTGCCCAACCTACAACCTGGGGCCCACGAAGCTGATGTATGTGGCTCGTTTTGTTTTCTTCTAATAAAAGAAATATATGATTAGTCTCAATATTAAATTTGGACCCAAATATTTAGAAATCGGTTTCTGGAACACAAACTTTGCATCAATAAAATAAGCACCAAATTATTAAAACAGCGATTCTTGGTTTGAATTTCCTTCCTTTTCCATGTTTTCCCATATTATTTGGAAATAAAAAAAAAAAAAAAAAATGATTTGTGTTTTGCCCGCAAGTAGTAATTTACAGTAAACTCCCGATTATCCATGAAATAGGGTGGATTCGGGGATAATCTGCGGTTACAGTGCATAAAAAAAATAATACTTTGTGTATGCAATAGATAAAAAATATTAATGACACACACATTAATTTATATTATAACTAAAAACATTGCTACATTGCATCTGCTAACATTGAATATAAAAAAGTCTGTAAAATCTAAAAGCAAACAATAACACAATCATAAGTTTCAAAAAAAAAAGTGAAAGGACCCGCAGATAATCTGACCACCGATAATCGGGAGTTTTCTCTATATGATGCAATTCTATGATGAACTGTTTTGGTTTATTTTAAATGGAATTCGTATTTTATTTGAGAAGCTTTATAAACTTGTGCCTCTAACTAAAAAAAAAGTTATTTTAAAGCTTAAATATAGACTTTTGGCGCTTTAAAATTATTACTAAGAAAATATGTCCTTTTTGGTACTTTTTCAGCAAAATATAATTAAAGTTAAACTAATGCTTTCAATTTTTTAAAAATAGGTATGCTCTAAATCAGTAGTGTACCTAGGGGGTGTGGCGCCCCTGGCGAACTAAAGAAAGTGCACCTACCCCCCAGCGTCGTCCCGAAAATTTTTTTGGGGGGAACATTTGACTAATTGATTTGACAAATTGGGAGACAATATTGCAAAATTAATGTTCTGATTTTCTATTTTTAAATTGTTTTCAATGATTCCTAATTTTCCTTCGTACTAAATGTTATGTATGTATATGTGTACATACTCAAATTTTATCATTTGATAAAATTGGGATTTCATTCGGCATATTCAGAATTCTCCCCTTTCCAAAAATTTTAGTTCTCCCCCCACCATTTCACATATGAATTCAATAAAAACAATAATATTTGCTAGAGACGTATGGAGTACACGGTAACTACTCGGTCAAATTTTGATCAGATCTCGGCCAATACCGAGTAGTTTAAAAAAAACCTGAATATTGTTCAAGATAGATTTTACAATTAATAAAAAATTGGAAGCATATTATATACTGCAATCATTTACAGATCAAATTTATTAGTCAAATTTAAATTTTTAGAATAATGAAGTTTGTTATGCTTCAATGGAGTAAATCTTCATTTTAATGTCCTCAATGTTAATAAAATTTATTTATTAAAAATGGGGCAAAAATGGTAAGTATAGAAAATATGAAAATTTTATATTATTAAATGGATTTTTGCTGCAAACAAAAATTACTTATAAGAATTATAAAAATACCTCTGCTTAAAAAATAAAAGCAAATAAAAAAACGTTGAAAGCACAAATGTGCAAGAACACTGCAGACACGGGTTTTGGCATTACAAGGAATGCCTTTTTTAATGAACAAAATGTGAGCTTATGTATTTAAAGACATCCGTCAAAAGTCGTATTTGTCAGATGGCTTTACATTCATTAGCATAAATTTTATGCACTGAAAAAGATGTTCCTTGTGACGCAAAAACATGTGTCTGCAGTGTTCCTGCACATTTGTAATTTTGAGGTTGTTTTATTTATTTTTAAAAATTATTTATGTTTGGAGATCTAGAACTATAATAGATTGATATAATTTGTTTTAGTTTTAACTTGATTATTTAGACCCTTTATTTATTTGTTTAATTTTTATTTTAAAAACAACTTTTTTGTAAAATTTTTGTTGCAAACAAAATTTTTTAAATAATGCATAATCAAATTTCAGCTGGAATTTTGTTTTAAAAACTATTATTTATGAACATGGAGATCTATACTACCATTCCAATGAGTTCAAAAATGTGTGTCGGTGGTTCTTCTTAAGACATAATTGGTACTTGGTAACTTGTTACTCGCCCGAGTAGTGAAAGGCCGAGTACTCGGTACTCGGCCAAAGTGCTACTCGGTACTTCTCTAATATTTGCAATTCGTTAATAAATATGAATAATGTACGTTCTTGAACCAAATGAGAATAAACATTTTTCAGTTTAGTTTAGCAATGTATTTAATATTATTTTTTTGAACAGCTTCAACTTTTAATAGAATTTGTTTCAAACCATTAGGAAAATGTACAATAAACATAATTTACACACTTACTAAAAGAAAGAAAGAAACCTTAATTTTTTTTAAATAAAAATCAAAGCATTTAAAAAATTATATTATAATTAGGAAAGCAAAGAAAATACAAAAAACATTGCTCATCTGCTATTAACTAAAACACACAACTGTTTACATATATAGGCAAAATAAAAGTACTATATACTCGCTAATTAAGGCATCCCAATATTTTGTTCAAATAAGACTTTGTATTATTGTGATCATAATGAGAATAAATACTTAGCCTAAGAAAAACTATACACTTCAAACTATACACGATAAAATGTCGCCCCCTTCCCGGAAAAAAAAAATGGAATCATCCAGCATACAATGCTTCCTGGTGTACAAATTGTGTGTATAAGTCTTTAGCTAACTCAATGAATCGGAATAGAATGTCACAGGGTTGGCAAGTTTTTGCCGGTAGCGGAAAAAACCACGGTTTTTACCGCCCGGCAAAAATAGGCTTTTGCCAGTTTTTGCCAAAGTGGCAAAAATAGATTTTGTGTTAACAACTTACGGACAGTTTTTTTTCCATTTTATATAAAGGTAAAAGCAGGAAGAGATTTTGATAAAATTTTAATTCAATTATTTTTATAGTTAAAAAAAAATTAAGGTTTAACTTACTTTTAAAGTTATGGAGCATTTTTACTTTTAAAATTTTAAACATTAACATAAAATTTCAGTTAGTAACATCTAAGACAAATAATTAACTTACAATGAAAATGTAATTAGCTTGTTTATTATAGCATTTTTTACAGAATACTAAATATCTATATAAAGTATACTTAATCAAGATGCAACTATAAAATAAAAGAAATAAAAGTTGGCTCATTCTGAAAAAATTGTTTTAGCAAACATTTAAAATCTTAAGTTTTACAATCCAACATTTGTTTTTAATTTATTTTTCACCTTATAAATTAGAAGTAACATGGAGAGACATAACTAAAATATTAAAGTGCATTATTTATATTATATTGTCACTATTTTTTGATTAACACTATAATGCTAATTTATTTGCAATTAGGTTTTAGCCGTTTTTTTCCATTTTTCCCGGTTTTTTCCATTTTTGCCATGGTTTTTTCCACTGTCCCGGCAAAAATACCTTTTTGCCAGCAAAAAACCCAACCCTGGAATGTCACACCCCCGGGTAAACCGCACCCCTCCCCCCTTTTTTGAGAATAAAGGATTGTTTTATTTTTTCCTCTAGCTCTTTTTCTTGCGAGACTTATTTTTATTTTTACTTATAAAAACATTTTTCTACACATATGATCAATTTAAAAAAAAATTCCTTTTTTTTAAAATCAGTCACAATGCCACACCCTAGCGACAGCCACTCCAGCCAATCTCTTGTCATGCTACTGCTCTAAATCATATTTTTAAATCTTTAATAATGGATATTGAATAATTAACCACAAAAACTTCTTTTTAAATGCAAGCTACATTTTTCTTTTACAGAAAAACAAGCTAACTATTTGGCAGCTGAATACTGAATCTTTCGGTGGCTGAATTTCGTTGCATCATTAGTGTGAAGTGTAATATTAATCATTTTAAAATTTAGTCTCAATATGTTACCTATTTATCAGTATGAATAAATATTTCTGTTATAATAACACCTCCATAAAACTTACAGAAAGACTGCTGAGCTTGTTTTTAGCAGTTTTTTCTTCGTTTGGATAAGCTTTAATAATAGGAGTACACTAAAACAAGAAAAGACAAATTTTAATATTCATACAATAGAGTTTTAAGCACTATTTTGATTTTGATATCATACTTTACAAAGGCAAATATATAAGTTTTTCCTCCCAAACATTTGCATACTTACAACATGATGTGCAGGGTGCAGTAAAAAATGGCAGCCTTTTTATATGAGTTTTTATGCAAACATGTTTGAGTGCAGTCACATGATTCTTTTTCTATTAATTCAGTGTATTTTTATGTGCCAGTCATTTGTCACGTTTCTATTGATTAATTAAGTTTTTATTTTTTGCTGAATGTCAAACAAATGTGTTGCAATTTTGGAACTGTTTCGGCAAGGAAAACATTAATGTGAGATTGTTCGTTTGCTCAGTGCTCGAAAGGACATTGTGTCTGAAAAGATCAAACATTACAAGGAGCTTTCCCACCATGGCCGCCGTCCAGAAAGTGGCAGAAAGCGGACCGTCAACCATAAGATCAAGATGCGTGTGCAGCGAAATCAGAGGCTCTGCATGAGAAAAATCGCTCATGAGATCGGCATCAGCGATCGATCAGCCCGTCGAACGGTCAAAGAGGAGCTGAACCTCAAGGCTTACAAGCTCCAGAAAGTTCAGCGCTTTACCGACGACAACAAATGAGTATGGCTGCAAAGAGATGCCGCCAACTCAAGTATCGAGCCTCTGCTCAACCTCTTCATGGACGAGAAGCTGTTCACCGTCGAGCAAGTGCACAACCACCAAAACGATTGGATCTGGCCTGCAGAGACTCCAAGCACCTCAGCCGCCATCAGAAACTGTCAAAATGATGATCGGTGATAGTTTATGGCAGAATCTGCACCAGCGGTAAGACCCAACTTGTTTTTGTGGATCCAGGGGTGAAAATCCACCAAGAAGTCTACCGCCACAACATTCTCGAGGCTGTTGTACTTCTCTGGGCTCAACAGCACTTCATTGATGCAAATTGGACGTTTCAACTGGACTCGGTGATAATTCACCCGGCAAAATGACGCAAGACCCATTTTCCCGACTTCATCTAGTCGGCGGAATGGTCGCCCTACTCACCGGACCTCAATCCAATGGACTACAGAGTGTGGTCCATTTTGGAGGCCAGGGCTTGTGCTAAGCTCCAGGAAAGTTTGGAGAAGCTGAAGCAATCGTTGCATCTGGAATGGGTTTGAATATCGCCAGAGGACCTGCTGCCCATCACAGAAAATTCCAAATCACATCTGGACCTGTGTATCGCAGCTGGAGGAGGCCACTTCGAAACAGGCTGAATATATTATGACCTAAGGTCCATGTTATTGTTATTAACTGTTAAATTTGTTAAAATTTCTTTGTTTCATAAAATTATACCATAAAACAAAGTTGCCATTTTTTTTGCCACACCCTGTACTAATGATTGCACACTTTTTATTTATTTATTTTTAGAAAATCAGGAAACTTAAAGAATAAATAAGTGTTTAATTCACAAAATTACCAATCCTCAGTTTACAGAAATTTTTGTCTCTCCAAGAAACCAATAGGGAAGTATTTGAATTTTCAATTTTAATTTATCATGGTAATTAACATATATAGTCAAACTCCTGTAAAGAACACTCCCAGATAGCAGAAACTCTCTGTTAGCAGACAGTTTCTGAATCACTAGACCCACGAGATAGGTACGTAATGTATTTCACTCCTCGTTAACGGACACTCCAGTTAACAGACAATAAAAAAGCAGAGGTTTTTTTTTGTGTCTGGTAAGATTTTGCTCTGTATTGCTTTTGTGGCAAGCGTTTGTTCTACATCTTTACAATGTTCAAGGGCTAACCAGTACAGATAAGAGGAATGCTAACTTCTTATCAGTACTCTCATCAGTTATAAATTGAATGGAGCGCAAATAAATATGCTTGGATGACAACTACAGTTATGGCTAAATGGCTCATGATGGATGAAAAAGCAACTGAAAAATTCTTTGCTTTATGGATAATGTAAAATCGCATCCTAACAGTTTAAAAACAGAAAATGTCAAAATCATATTTTTTCCACCTAACACGGCATCTGCTTTCCAACCCCTAGATCAGGGAATTTGCACATTTAAATGCTCCTATCGAAAGTTTTTGTCGAGAAGCATTTTATTATAAACTAGCTTCATTGTCTGGCCTTGCACAGTCTACCTCAAAAATGAAAGTTATGTCAAGTGACGCATGTTAAACAATCAGGCTTCAATTAGATTTTAAAAAAACTGTCAAATTTCCAGTCAAAATAATCCTTCTCAAAGAAAGACAAATAAAATCAATAGACAAACAATAAATCAAAAGAAAAAGACAAACAATAAATCAAAAATTCCCGAATAAATAAAGCGCAACAATCCATAAATGCAACTAAAATCTTTTAAAAAAAGAACAAAGATAAATTGCCAAGTAATAATCAAAAGGGGAAATTATTCCTCAAAACAAAAACAAAATTTTATTTAGTTACAGCCGAGAAAAAAATGCCAACCTTCAGAAAGTTAATTTAAAATGAGATTGCGCAAACGATAATTTTTCAATATGAAAATAGAGTTCTATTAGGCTTAAAAGTGCTTTTTATCTTTTTCCCATTGATTTTACAGCCTTTTTTTTTTTTTTTTGGAATTTGAGGAAACTGAAAAAATTCTATGCGTATTTTTTGCGAGCTTTCAAATGGGACCTGAATTAAAGAAATCGGATAATTATTTTGGGTAGAAAGAGCCATTTAATGCCATTTTCGGCCCTTAAAAATAAAATTCGAAAGGTTCGGTTCTTTTTTGGAGTTTGGAAACCCCCTTACGTTTTTCTCAGGGGCTCCAAGTACCATCCTGCCAAATTTGGTCCAGAGCCAACGTAAACTGTGGATTTGTATAGGGAACATACACACACGTATATATAGTCTCTGTTTTATTTATAATAGATGACCGATAGCAATGATATTCAAGAGCTGAAAAAATCAATCGCAGTATTTGACACTTCTGCGGGTATTGTAGATGCAGTTGCAAGTGTTAGAAGTGTTAGTTGTGTCTAGAACTGTTTTAAAAAATCTGGTTTCTGGAAAACCCAAGAGATGCTTCTTTCTAATGATTCAAGAAGCATAATGAAAATGAACTAGCCACTTTAATCAAGCCGTTCGATTCTTCCATATAAATTAAAGAGTTCTTGTGCGCTGACAGTAATTTGGTTACTGAAGATGTAAACTTTGACATCACCAGTCTTCTGGAACTAAACAAAGGAGCAGGAGGGAAAACTGAAGAAAAAAGATTGTGTCAAAACAGTGAGGATATTTAGCTATACAGAAGCCAATAACAAAGATGCCCTGGATTACACTCATGGGTTTGAGAATTTTTCTATGAAGGCAGACGATTATGAAATATTGGTACAAACCAACAAATTAAAAATTTATTTGGAGAAAAAAAACCGATACTTCTAAACATGCAAAGCAAACAGTTTTATAACATTTTTTTTTCAAATAAATGAAATAGAACATAAAAAATGCCTTCCTATTTTATTTTCTCGAAAGATTCTGTGGATTATTTACTCACTGGGTAAGTAAACTTAGGTAAGCACTACTCATTAATATAATTTAGAATTAAACACTGTATGTTTAAAACAAAAAATTAAAAAGTCATTGTAAACTCAGACTCCCCAATAGTGGACACTCCCCGTTAACGGACATCAACTTTGGTCCTGAGGGTGTCCGCTATTGGGAGGTTCGACTGTACGATGTACATAAATTTTTTTACAATATGGTAAGCCATATTTAAAAAAAATAATGTTTAACCCTTTGACAGTCCGGGGTCAGAAATTCTTCCCTGTGAAATTTTTTTTAGCAATTTGCCATTAAAATCAAGTGCTCTACCTACTACACCTTAGACGGTTTGACAACGAACACTTAGCATCAGAAAAATAAGTGTAAAATGCTTTTGAAACCTGCTCGTTATGGCATGATAAGAGGTTCAAAACCATCAGAGAATCAAGTTCAAGAGATGGCGATTGTCACTAGCACTGCATTTCGCTCGCGCCGTAGCCGACAAGGAGAAACGGAAGAGAAATCGCCTTTTGTAGTTTAACTCTGCACGTTTCCGGACATTAAATCACTTGTCTTCCCAGAAAGATTAAATATCATCATGACAATCACCTGTTGCAGGTTCTTAGATTGACCTTCCATAAAGTCGGGCTCCATGGGGAATTACAGGGGATTAACTGATTGATATAAAGGAGGAAAAGAGTGTGATTCAACTGCTGGTATGGTGGCAAAGAAAAATCTAGAGTAGAGTGTTGAACATAGTGTTTTGACGTTAACTGCTCAAGTTCCTGGCCAAACCTCTTTTCTCCCAACTGGGATTTTCAAAAAATCATGAAAAATCAATCATTGGTTTAAAAAAATTGGCATTGGTGAATATTTGTATTTTGTAAGTCTGTTAACAATGTCCAATAGTGAAAATGGGAAATACTTCCCCATTCTGAAACACATTTCAACCATTTTTGTTTGTTTAAAATGCAAAGAAGGAGGGGGAGGGGACGGCTTAGAATTACAATACGGCCAGGTATTAGTTACAGTAAATTTAGAAAGGCAAAATTCTTTGCAAATTAAGAATAGGCTTCAGCTGCTTTCCAATTTCAGAATAAATTTAACTTGATTCCCTATGAAAAAAAAAAATTGAAAGCAGCATTTTGCTTACCTAATTTTGTCAGGATTTAGGTGAATTTGACATTATCAGAAAAGCAATAGGCGTGGGTTGGAGCAGAATATTTTTGTGAAAAGAGGGTAACTGTTGCAAAAGATTGTGTTTACTAATGGAAAAATTATTAAAGAATGTAACTGGGATAAGTGCTAATTAAAAGCTTGAAATTTTAGAATTTTTTGGATTGCTATAAGCTGATTCTATAGAGTTTGGTGACCATTGCAAGCATTTGAAAATAGGGCTTTAGTTGGGACCATTTAAATGCAGACCAAGATAATATAGACGAACACGTGAATGCCATTCACAGAAAATTTCCAAAGTTTGTGTGCAAAAAATTTTGAGTTTTTAAAACAAATTTCTGGAACTTTTTTTTTTTTTTTTGATGAGCAACAAATGTCGATCTCCAATTTTGAGGTAACCCAATTAGTAGTGTTATAAAAGCAGTAAATATAATTTAAAAAATTAGAGACGTACCGAGTAGCACTTTGGCCGAGTAGCCGAGTACCGAGTACTCGGCCTTTTACTACTCGGCCGAGTACCGAGTTACCGAGTACTCGGCCTTTCACTACTCGGCCGAGTTACCAAGTACCAATTATGTTTTATGAAGAACCACCGACACACATGTGATGAATTTTGAACTTATTGGAATAGCAGTATAGACCTCCTTGTCCATATAATAGTTTTTAAAACTTAATTCCTGCTGAAATTCAATTTATGCATTATATAAACAATTTTGTTTGTGTCAAAAATTTTACAAAAAAATATTTTTAAAATTAAAAATAAATAAATAAAACGTATGATTAATCAAGTTGGAATTAAAACTAATTTATACCAATCAATTATAGTTTTAGTCCGCCAAACATAAATAATTTTAATACAACAAATGTGCAGGAACACTGCAGACATGTGTTTCTGCCCCCCCCCCCCCCCCCCCCCCCCCCGTTACAAGGATCGTCTTTTTCAGCGCATAACATGTGAGCTCAAGAATGTAAAGACATTCGACAAAAAAAATCTGACTTTTGTCGGATGCCTTTAAATCCACGAGCTCCCATGTTGTGCATTGAAAAGGGAATTCCTTGTAATGCCAAAACACGCGTCTGCAGTGTTCCTGCACTGTGCTTTTAACGTTATTTAATTTCCTTTTATTTTTTAAGCAAAGGTATTTTCATAATTTTTTATAACTAATTTTTGTTTGTAACAAAAATCCATTTTTAATATAAAAATTCCATATTTTCTATACTTTTTTTTGCATAATTTTACATAAATAAGTTTTATCAACTTTGGGGACATTAAAATAAAGATTTAGTGCATTGAAGCATTACAAACTTCATTATTCTCAAAATTTAAAAATTGACTTATAAATTTTAATTGTAAATAATTGCAGAATATAATGCTTGCTCTTTTTTCTTTAAATTTTAATATCTGCCTTGGACAATATTCATTTTTTTGCAATTACTCGGTATTGGCCGAGTATCTGCTCAGAATTTGGCCGAGTACCGAGTACTCGGCAAATTGGCCGAGCAGGCCGAGTACCGAGTAGTTACCGAGTACTCGGTACGTCTCTATAAAAAATATTCTGGCTGCATAGTAGTACTCGACTCACTTTCAACTTGAGTTTTCTCTCCTGGCCATGACATAAGACTCAGGAATACCACATTTTTTGGCAGAAAAGTTTTAAGCACACATTTGAGTTCACAGTTTTAAATTTTATCTAGGTCTGTTTCAAAGATTCGGTAAAACCGAAGGATCGTTACATCCGAGGTTTGCTATAGCGAGATTCTTCTGCAGTATAAGTTTTGTACATATTTCTAGAAGAAATCATATAGACTATATATTTTTAAAAACATTCAGCACATTTTAAGTTTTATAAGGAAATATACCTATCAAACTACAATTCAGTTAGTCACAAAGGCAATTTTTAGATTTTTTCTAGAAAAAACTATTCTACGTTTTTAAAATTTTCAGAAAATTTACCTTTTTACTCAATATACAAATATGTTGAACAAATAAGAGATATCAAAGAAACTTTTAAAGAAATCAGGGAAAACAACATTTACCATATAATGCAGTGGTTGCTCCAATGCCTTATTTTCTGGGGATTTTTGACCTGTATCCACTTTTAGAATAGAAGCTGGCTCTGCATAAATATGCTCTTCGCTGAGACTTCTCTTCAGAGTTCCATATCTTTTGGGTGGACTAGTTGTTGTTGGCGTCAAATCTACAAATATTTTAGGATTTTTTTGCTTGACTTTATCACAAATGTTATTTGCAGTAGTAGATATATTTCTGAGATAATTGACAATTCCCTGTGCTTTTTTCGAAACTCTTTGCGATTGTGGGGTTGTACTAGTTAAAACTTTAACTGGAGTTTTATTAGATGAATCAGTTTTTTTAACTGACTGTAAACATTTATCATCATTCCGGACGGACATTTTGTCTTTCCCCTTTGTCTTAATATCATTAGAAAAAGGACTGTTACTATTTGAAACGTTAGATAAACTCTCTTGCTTAACACTGGAATGATTAAAACTTCTAGGAGGTTTGGCAGGAGGAGTATGTTTGTTGAATTGTGGATCGTCTTTTGCAGCTTTACTTAGGAGAATTGCAATGTCTTTGTGATCTGAGTTAATATTTGAAAAACTATCTCGTGAAACTAACGTTTTAGTATCAAAGAAGTTTTTTACTGGCTCTTTATTTGGAGCATCATCAGTGTCGTTTCCATTTGATTCAAAAAGTTTTGTTTTCTCTTTAACCGAAATCGGTTCACTGTTATTTTTTAAAATTTTAGAATGAGATGACATAGATATTTCTTTTTTAGTTTCAGAAACGCGCTCAGTCTTAGCGAATTTATTTCCTTTCAAAGACAAATTTTCTGCCCTATTTTTCCGCAGAGGAGCTTCAGGAACATAAGAAGCTGAGAATCGTTTGACAACCGTAGATTTGTCACTTTCAGGGTTTAAAGTTTCGAATTTCTTCCGAATTTCTTTAATATCTACTTTAAAATTTTTCAAAGATTCCTGTTCAGACATTTTTCTTTGCGAACGACTAGTAGTTAATTCTTTGGAATTTCTGTTATCCATTGCGATACTTCTGCGAAATTGCCTTTGCTCTTGGAAAATAAAATAATTTACATTACTGAATAAAAACGCCCTATGCTATAATGTTCAAATTATTCATAATAAAATTGATCAGGTGTTTAAACACTGAAGAACCGTAGCATTTAATCTTTTCACTTATTGACATGTTCTCACTTCGGTAACTTTCTTGAGTTCGTGATCGTGATCCTACGATTCTATAAACAGATGTGGCTTCCGGTTTGAAGTTTCCGGTTACGGAACTGTTGCCAAAATTGTAAACATATTACCAAAATTAAATATCATGAAGTGAAAATAGAGATGGATCACTAACCCCTATTCGCAACAACAACAAACTATAGGGGACACTGCAGCCACCGTCTAATGGCGGATGAAAAAGGTAAAACAAACACACGCCGCAGTGTAGAAAATGCTAATAAGTCTAGTAATTTTTGTTTGTATGCAAGACTTTTTTGTTTTATTCTTTTTAAATTAATATTTAAAGTCTTGTTGATATTCTGACCCACATAGAAGGAAAGGAGAATTCAAGAATCATTACTGAACGTTAGAAATTAATGCAAATTTCGTAGTTTGTAGTTGTCAGCAACCATTTCCCCGATGTTGAATTCCATATTTAACAATTCTCGATGGAACTACATTTTCATTGCGGCCATAAGAACAGCGGCGTAGCGTAGGTTTCTGCTCCCCATCAAAGTTGCCGCCCCTGTTACATCCGTCCTGCTATATGCCCCCCCCCACACAAAAAAGACGTGCTTTTTTTTACAGAACGAAATCAAGATTTTGTTATCTGAAACATGTTTTACATTTTAATATAATCTTACTTCAACAGAAAATACTGCTAATCGAAAAATTCTAAATAGTTAAAAAAATTATTGCATTAAGTCATTAAGAGAGATAATAATTTCCCTAGATATAAAAACATTCAAAACATGATCTAAAACTGTGTGTACTGGTCGCATTTCTTAAACCGTTTACGGAAAAGAAGAAAAAAAAAACATGATTATAAATTACCTGATCGATAAATTTTTTTTTATACTTGAGAAGATTTTTTCTTCTTAACCTAAAATTTTAATTTTCTATTTTTCATCAACGGAAAATCTTTAACAACACTATCAATATCGATTGTATCAGTCGTTTCTGTAAAATGTTGTATAAAATGGGCGTTTTTTTAAAATAACTCCCTGAATCCAAATACGCAGGCCCGGATCTGCGTACCCGAAGACCCCGCAGTGCGATGGGGGGGGGGGGAGGGCACAGCCTTAAAGGGCCCGACGGCCCAAGAAACTGGATAAAAAAAAACAAAAAAAACCTGGCACTAAGATTTGTTAACGTCGCAAGTATACACTGCTCACCTCCGGGGAGAGGCCCTGCAGATTTAATTGCAGGGCAGTGGCGTATATATGTTTTTATTTTGGAGGGGGCCCAAACAACCTAGATTAGCCCCCCCCCCAACCCACTTTTTTTTGTAATTTCCTTTTCTTCTTCTTCTTCTTCTTTTTTTTTTTTTTTTTGAGCAATCACGATTGCTTATTGTTCTCACTTGACTGTTTTGATGTGCTATCATTTTTTTTTTGAGGGGAGAGTAACAGTGCCCTGATCTTCTCATTTTTTCGATGCGGGGAAAGGACTACTGTCAGTCCTCTTCTTACTGTCATACAGTGGCGCAACCAAAAAATAGCTTTAGGAGGGCACTATTAAAATATTCTCGCTTCTGGTGTGGGCCCTACAACGTAAGTAACGTTCCATTCTGGTGACGACGTTTACTCACTCACGAAAAGCGAGAACAACCGAGAAAATAGTCGGTTCCTCCCATTTGCTCTTACTACCATTTTATCGAGTGAGTATTTTGTCTCGTTTTCCAGCGTTCCGAGAACTACTCGTGACGCGGGAAAGGAATCGCTTCAGTCAGACTGGAGTTCTTTTTTCCTACGGCAAAAGAGGCTTGCATCTCCGTTTCCCACGGTATTTGCGGTTTCCCGTACTTATTGAGTTTTTTCGTCCACAGCAACGGGGATCCGCAACTTTTAATTCCACGGCGTTTCGGGATCCGAGGAGTTATCTCATGGCCAAACAAATTGGCAGATACATTTCTTGATATGTCATAACCAACTTTTTTTTTTCTTTTGTGTTTACGCATTTTATTAATTTTATTTTTGGCTTATTTTTTTCTTTTAAAAATATTCTTTCGTAAGAATACTTTAAAATGCAAAGTGCCTTTTTGTTTGCCTTTTATTTATTATACATCAGATTTCAAAATCTTTTCACGGTAAGTAAGCGAATAAAATTTGACAATGGTCTAGTTTTAAGATTATCCCCCCCCCCCCTAAATCGTTGATAATGACTCACCCTTACGGTTATGTTTCGTAAAATTAGAAATGCAGATTTTCGAAGCACGGTTGCTTTAGTTTGAAACTAGTGACTGTTAATCTGCGTTTACACCAAAGAATTCTCTTTTGGCATGAACTTTCATGCACCACATATTTAGGTGGAATCTGTTTAATAATTTAAAAAAAAAACCCTAAGCAATTGTTATATTCTTGAAAAAATAAACGATGGACTCGCTCTTGATTATCTTTGAAAAGCAAAACAAAGGGTTGACAGAATTTTTGGGTCTATAATTACCCCACTAGAAACCGTGAAAACATTATACCTATTAACGCAAAAACAAATCCATTGTTTAATGGCATTAACTCTTACGGACCAAGATTGTGGACACCTTACCCAATTTTTTAAAAACCATTAATAATCGAAATTTGTTTAAGAAAAGGCTAAAAAATTTTATACTCAATTTTACTGCAGTCAATTTAGGATAAAGTAGCATATTTGTAATATAGTATACCTGGGTTCCGTTATAAAATTAGACGTACTTTATTGCAAATTGCTTGTGTTTATGTGTTCTTTGTATGATTATGCATTTATTTTCTTTTAATTCTATCTTATGTTATAAACAGGCTCTAAATTAAGTTCTTTTCTGAGTGGTGGGAGCTATTCAGGCTACTGTTATAGCCTTTACTCCCATCTACTCAATCGGGAATTTTCAAATAGACAGAGTGAAATATATTTATAAGAAAAAAATTTTTCATTTAATGCAAATTTGAAGAATAATAGATAAATAATAAAGCTAGGGAATTCAAAAACGATCGTTTTGAATTGACTACAATGCCCTTTCTCATTACTTCTAATGAAAAAACAGTGGTCCAGCAAATCAATTTTGCTAGAATAGTGTATAACTTATAACTTAACATGAAAAGTGCTGTGGGTTTTAAACTTTATTTCTTTAAATTAATTAAATGGAAAGTGTTTCGCGTTGATTTTGTACTGAGGTTACAACAAAACAATGTGTAAACATACTGCGGAAAAAAAAACTGAATGCAATTTGATTCGAAAAATAAAGATTGATATTTTATGAAATGTAAAATTAAAAGATATTTGATTGGTGAAAAATTTCTAAGGATCTTGAGGTCCTATTAACCAAAGTCTACTGACCAAATGTCATAACCTACTATTAATTAAGACAAAATTATGTGTGCAAAAATAAAGGGGGGGGGGACTGTAAAAATATTCTCAGTTATTAGAAAACGCCTACCTGTAGAGCAACGTTGCTTTAACGTCGCAAAATTGAATCCAGCAACATGCATGTCAAAACTATCAAAACATGTAATTTAAAGGCAGAAACACCAATATGTAAACCAAGAAATGAGTCATTTCTCGCGATCGAAATTGTTAAAAAGTGTATCTATTTGCCCTCATCATAATTAATGTTTATTTAAAAACATCCATATTCGGGGAATGAGCCTAAGAAAAATATGTTCGTACCACTCTATAACGAAATATGTTCATCATATTTTGAAACCGAAGATATTTAATTTAAATTACTAACCGATTTAAACAATGCGTCAGTGTTTAATGAAAACCATGTTCCTATAATAATATTACTATTATTAAAAGTAACTTGGCTGCGATAATTCCTAGACTTCTCCTCTTGCAAAATTAAGAGCATTAAATCCCACAATTGCAAAATTTCCATCACTACACAAGTGTAAACAGTCACACCGCTTCTCTGGCCACCGCCATCTTGACTATAGTATGTTCCAATCTAAGTTGGCACTGAAGGGAAAGGTACGAGATGTGCTACTCCGCGATGAGAAGTAGTTCTAGTAAATTTGGAGGTTTAAACGGTTCTAAATTCATAAATGATGTGAAAAAAATAGAGAATGTATGTGGTTGAGACATATAGTTGAAGTTGTTGTATGTTAAATATACTTAATTTGTAAGAATTTGATTATGAAAGGAAAATTAAAGCGCCGTAACTCGACTTCTGTCTTGGCGAAGACTTGAGTTTTCAAGGTTAACCCTTGGCGGGTTTCCTGTAGACAAGCAAACCCCCCAGAACTCGTTTCTCCCCACTTCGCATCGCCCAAGGAAAAACATCTGATTGTCATTATCACTCTTGAATGAACTCTTCACATTGTGGTCAAAGCATTTCCGCCTGGTCTGTTTTCTCATTTATGCTTTCCATTGTTATTTCCAAGCAGTTGAATACATTTTTAAAAACAGTTTTCGTGAGTAAGAAATAAAAAATGAAATGAAAATATTAGTTTTCAATTATTTACTTGCTTCAATGACAAATACACTGGGATTTTTTTTCTTTGAATTTGAGATTTATTTACTTGGTAGTTTTAAATACCTTTCGTTTCTTACATAATGAGCCCAAACTTCAAGAAAATTACTGTGCAAAAATGAAAGAAACCCGAATTTTGTTTGAATGTAACGAATACTTGTTGTGTACAAATCCTTGCTACGGCAAAAGTCTTTTTTTTTTTTTTTGGATCGTTTGACAAGTTTATGGAGGAAGAAAAATAAAAAATAATGATCACACGTATGTACAGATACACTATTACAAATGATGAACTATTACAATACTATTACACCGATGAACTGCTGGATGAAAAAGTTTTACTTTTTCATTTTAAATTTGAAACATACACATCTCCCTCGAAATACGAAATAAATTCGCCCCACCCCCTCCAGGTTTAGAACCCCCTGTCTTAAATTAATTTTTTATAGGAAGTAAATTTACTCACTCCCAAAGTATACCTATAAAGTAGGCTGGCTACATTAACTACGCTAAGGTAAGTAAAATAATTTTTAATAAATTGAGTTTCGGGGTTAATCATATACTTTCAGTCACGTAAAATTGAGAGCTATAACTTTTCTATTTGCACAAACCTCGATGCATTCTCGTTTATTATTTTTAACTTTTTTCATAAATAAGTTGAGCTTAAAAATCGACCTTTTTTTTTTTTTTTGAAAAATTCAAAATGAATATCTTTTATAAGCTCCGGAATGCAGTAATAGGTAATTGTTTCCATGAAGTTTCTAAGTTTTTTATTTGAATAGAATTTTTTAAAAAGGTCAATCTCCCCCCCCCCAAAAAAAAACTGGTTATTTAGTTTTCGATTTTTACCGTTATTACTAGGGTGTATAAAATGAAAACGCCTATACAGGGTTGAAGTATATTATTTTAGATAATAAAACAACCATGAGTTACACAAATATTCCGAGAATTGCAGACACGTGTTTTGGGGTTTCAAGAAACACCCAGTTTTCATGCAGAAAAGTGAGCACAATCTTTTTTTTTTTTTTTTTTCGATGACAAAGGGTCTTCTTGAAACCTGAAAATAGGTGTCTGTAGTTCTCTTTAGAACGATTTAACATTGTTACATTTTCTTTTACCTTTCTGCACATAGGAACTTCTTTGATTTATATACATATGTATAAAAAGACAGAATGGCACCTTTTCCAAATTCCGAAGAAATGGTTGGCATTGGCACAGTTGGATTTTTTAATCAGCGGGATTATGGAAAATAATCTATAAATATTAAGAGTTCCTTTTTTGTTGCAAAGATTTAAACGAACTTAGGATGCTTTTCTCAACTCCAGAGAGCAAGTCGAGTGCATGTGAAAAATTAAAGAGAAGTTATTCAAAACAGAAGTAAAGAATGTGGGTTGTAACAAAGCATGCCGGATTATTTCAAATATGCAATCAATTTTGTCCCGAAAGCTAAGTTTTATTTTTAAATGGCAATTTCAGTTTAATTTAGACATTTTTTTTCTGAAAGCACATGTTGTGAAGAAGCTATAGATTTATATATACATAAGGTATCGATAACAGGAGGCACATATGAATACCATTTCCATGCCAGAGGCAGAGTAAAAGATCCACTTCTTAACAAACTAATAAAATTGCAGGCAAGGATTGAAAATTTACATTTTTTTTTTCGCTAAAGACTTGTTGATGTACTTTAATCTCCAGTAGAAAAATGAAGATGCGCTTTGGAGAACATGCCTCATAGTTTTTCATTTGTTGTACTTCTGAAAGAATGCGGTTCTTTTCAATGCCTTTGGTACCCATTATTACCATGGCAAATGTCCACAGCTATTGTACTAATGTTCTCCTTACCTATCTTAACTTCGGTCGTCTTATCTTTTCTTTTGAAATAGATGATATATATACTGGATGGTCAGTATTTTCACGAGTGGGCACACGCTTTTTATCAGCGAACGAAGAAATCACCAGTGACAGAGTATGTGTCTGTCAGAGCATATTAGCTTCTTTTAATTATGACTTTTCATTTGTTTTTCTGCTAATTTTTTAATCATTCAGAATTATTTGTTAATTACTTTGTGACCGATAGCTCTCCGCCGCTGTAAAATGAAATCCCACTCACAGCCTTGCATTTGTGATAAAAATATGATGAAATATATTTGAGACAAATCTAATTTCTTTGAAAACTTCAAGGATAGTTGTTTCGTTCTTGGTATTTTAAATTATTTTTTTTCCCTCGCCAAATTCGGCAAGTCGCGCCGCTGACTGGCACGCGCCCTACGCAGAGTAACCTCGTTTCCTTGACAACGGCTGCAATTCGGCTCGCCTAGCCTTCCCTTCAGTGCCAACTTAGATTGAAACGAACTATAGGAAGCACTTCTCACGTCCCGAGAAAGCCAACTCACCACCTGTCAACCGGGTGAAAACAAGAATGGTCCTTCTCGGCAGCTAAAGCGGCTAAAGTCGGCAGCAAGACGTTTAGGATAGCTTCATGGTAGGGAGAAATGGTGCGTCACGGAAAGTGACGTCACGCACGGCGAAAAACTGGTTTTCTGATCGGTTTCTCGTTAACGACTCCCTTCTAGATATACAAATACAAATACAAATACAAATGTGACGACCAGCAACAGGCTCTGGGCCCAGCTGGGCTGGTCCTAGTCAATTAATTAGTCCCCAATGAAGATCAATGGCCCTCTTAAAGCTATCCACTTCCTTGCTCATTACCGCCTCTTCCGGTAAGCTATTCCAAGTGCCCACGACCCTGCTAAAGTAGTAGTTTTTCCTGATTTCCAACTTAGCCTGAGATTTAAATAGCTTAAAACGATGACCCCTTGTCCTGCTTTCCCCGCAAAAATTTAATCCATTTACATCTTTCATTTTGATAAATTTAAATAACTGAATCATGTCCCCTCTGACTCTCCTTTGCTCTAGGCTATACATGTTAAGCCTATTAAGTCTGGTATCATAATCTAAATCTGAGAGTCCCCTTACTAATTTAGTTACCCTTCTTTGAACCCTTTCCAATACAAAAATATCTTTCTTCAGATAAGGCGACCAGAACTGCACAGCATACTCCAAATGAGGTCTTACTAAACTCCTATATAAAGGCAGAAGAACTTTCTTAGATTTGTTTGAAATAGATCTATTGATGAACCCAAGCATTTTGTTGGCTTTGTTACTAGCAATACTGCACTGTTGACTAAACTTGAAGTCCTGATTTATAAAGACACCCAGATCCATAACATTTTCTGCCTGATTTATGACTGAACCCTGTAAACGATATCTCATACGCTTATTTCCATGACCTAAGTGTAGCACTTGACATTTCCCTACATTAACTGCCATACCCCATTTATCTGCCCACTTAGTAATATGATCTAAATCCTCTTGCAGCTGTTTTACTTGTTCTTCATTTTCGACAATCCCCATAACTTTTACATCGTCAGCAAAACAATTCATGCTTCCAGAAATATTTTCATTGATGTCATTCATAAATATAATAAACAAAAGAGGCCCTAAAACTGATCCCTGAGGAACCCCACTTAAAACATCACTCCAATTAGAATGATTTCCTCTCACAACTACTCTTTGCTTCCTACCAGTAAGCCAATTTCTTACCCAAAGTAAAGTTTTTCCTCCTATTCCAATGTCAGCTAACTTGCTGAGAAGAGCAACATGCGGTACCTTGTCAAAAGCTTTTTGAAAATCAATATAAACAACATCCACACATTTTTTGTTATCTAAAGCTGAGGTAACCTTGTCGTAGAAATGCAATAAATTAGTAGTACAGGATTTACCTTTCCTGAAACCATACTGCAAACTAGTCAACAGACTATTAGTCTCTAAGAACATCATGATCTTAATTTTGATCAAAGTTTCGAAAATCTTACAAATCACCGAAGTCAAACTTACAGGTCTATAATTCCCAGCAATACCTTTAGACCCCTTCTTGAAGAGTGGCGTTATGTTAGCCAGCTTCCAGTCCTCTGGCACCGTCCCCGAGTTATAAGAAGCATTGAAAATATTCAAAATAACATCCACTAATTCCTCTGCACATTCTACTAAAATTTTTGGATAAATATTATCTGGTCCCGGAGCTTTAGTTGCTTTAATCTTTTTCAAATGAAATAAAACCTCCTCCCTGGAAAATACAAAATCCTCAAGCTGTATAATAGCTTGTGTCTTGTTAGTGTCAACTGTTGAGATACAGTTATCGTTAAACACACTGGAAAAAAAGTTACTTAGAACATTTGCAATATCCCTATCGTTTTGGATTAAATTTCCATACTCATCAACCAAAGGCCCAATTTGACTGTTTCGAGCTTTCCCAGAATTAGCGTAAGCAAAAAACCTCTTAGGATTCCCATCAATGTCATCTGCCAGCCTTTGCTCCAATTCCCTTTTCTGAATCCGTACCAAATACTTAAAATTTCGCCTTGCCTTACTATACTGGAGTCTCTCCGCACTCTGACCAGTTTCTTTAAACTTACGAAAAGTGGCTTGCTTATAATTAAGAGCTTCTTTAGTCTCCCTGGAGAACCACATGGCCCAAATTTTGGTACTAACACCTTTTCTCCTAAATGGAACATAGTCCCCAACGGTTTTAGCAAGTTTATCCTTAAATTCCGTCCATTGCTGATCTACGTCGCTATTTTCCAACCCTGGCGAAAAAACCTCTTTCAAGCTCTGCCTAAGTGCAACAAAATCAGATATAATCATTGTAAGGCCCCCTGGTGGGGGAATTAGGTCGGGGGTCCTCCCCCGGAATATTTTTGGAATGGTAGTCCTAAGAACGCAATTTTAGACGGTCTCTAGTGATGCTACGGGAGGAAAAATTCGGGGGGGGGGGGGGGAGGGGTTGTGCGGAAGTGTTTAGAAATTGAAAATTTAAAAACGACATTACAGGCTATATTCGTTGACGTTAGTGTAATGAGTGGAATGGGGCTTTTTGAAGTTGCCCACGATTGATATTTTTTTAAAAACAGAGCGAAATCCATCACCCCTTTGCCCAATTTTTCGAAATTGAAGGTATAAAGCCGCAGTTTCAGACTAGCTTCGATGATTTTCCGGGTAGGGCGGTTCTGGGACTCTTCCTAAAATTTATTTTGAAATTAAAGTCCTGAAAAACCAAAATTTGAAGGAATATTCAATGATACTAGGTGGAGCGATTTAAACGTTCTCCAGAATTTGTAAATTTCTCATTTTCAGGTTTCATACGGGAGCAGTCGGACCCTCTTCCAAAATTTTTTCGAAATTGAAGTCTTAAAAGCTCGACTGTGGATCATATTTGGTAATGTTTGGGGGGTTCGGCTTTTTTTCAAAATCGATCCATAAAAGTAATCTTAAACAATTTTTGATGCTTTCAGCAGGCAAGGCGTTTGGTAATTGTTCCCTTGAAATTTTTTGACATTGAAGTCCTGAAAACGAGGGTTGAGAAGCTCTTTAGTGGTTTTAGTGGGAAAAGGGGGCTTGCAAGGTGTAGCATTTTGAAGACTTTTTTATTTTTAGACCGACTAGGAAAAAGAAAATGTGTGTGTGTGTGTGTGTTTTTTTTTTTTTTTTTAAATGGGGCGGAAGGGATAAAAGAAATAGGAGGTGCTGGACGTAATTACCTTATCAGTAGTCAGTAACTTTTGAAATTTTTACATTAAGGTATTTCAAAAGTAATTCAGATTTTTTTTCCCAACATTAGGCAATCTTTGGAAAGGAATAGTTCGAGAATCCTCCCCTGAAAGATAAAACGCAATTGCAGGTCATTTTAGAGCCGTTTAGAGGTACGGAGCGATTTTAGGGACCGTCCTCTGAAACTTTTCAAACTTGAAATTTTAAAGCACAATTTTAGACTATTTTTGGTAGTAACCTTAGTGAATAGGGGTTGGTTCGTAGATCCTCCTCCAGAAATGTCTGCAAAACCCCTAAATAAATGCGTTTTTAGAATATCAATTTCTAACAACTAAAACTTATTTTAAATTTCTTGCATGGGACAAGAGTTAAGGAGAGACATTTTGAAGACCCTTCTTTTTAGACTAACTACAAAGAAAAAAATGGGGGGGGGGGGGCACTTATACTTAGCTAAGGAATAAACTGCATCTGTTAAGGGGGTCCGGGACACAAAGATCGTTTAATTCAGCATTTCTTTTATCACGTAAATACAAATTTCCGGTTTTTTTTCTACTTAAAAAGACGTTTAAATCTTGTTTCTATCTTAATTAGAATAAAAGATATAATTATTTGTGTGTGCTTGCTTTATCTAATATTATATTTAACTTAAAAACTTTATACGCGTTTTTCTCCTTGATGCAATTTTTCCCGATTTTTTGCACTCAAACTCTTATAAGTCAAGAACTGATAAAAATAAAGCAATGAAATTTGAAGCGTATCTTTTCCAAAATGTTTACTTTAATTTTTAATCGGCAAATTTGAAAAAATAGTTTACTTCAAAAAATTCCGAAGTTTTTCTTCAAATATTTTCTATTTTTTATTGAATTAATATTTTTCAAATCGCCGAATAAAAATTAAAGCTTAGATACTTGAGTATAATTTTTTGGAAAAAAATTTGAAAATTGACCAAGAATATTTTGAGTTTTAGCGATTTAAAGCAACCCCATTTTTTGTAAAAAAAAAATTAAAGAAATAAATGAAAAAAAAAATAAATGAAAAAAAAAAATCCAAATATCTATGTTATGATTTTTTTTTATTAAATAGATGGCGAATCAGTGCAAAAAAATTTCAAAATTCTAAACCGTTTAATATATATATATATATATATTTTTTTTTTCAAAATGTCCCAGACCCCCTTAAAAGCATTTTAAATCAAATATTTCTTTTTGAAAGAATCGAGATTTTTTCCCAACATTATTTGCTTTTGCGATTATAATTTTATTATCACTATCATTTTTATTTATTTATTTATTTATTTTTTTTTTTTTTTGTGGCTAAAAGTTTGAAAATTGTTTGTGAGCAACTAAGACCAAAAATAACTACCTTTATTTAAATTTTTTTCCGCATTTTGGAGGTGGCCCGGTCCCCTCGTCCCTTTCCTTATATACATCCTTGTTGCAGGTGGTCCAAAATTTATAAATCCGGACTTACAAATATGATCACTGTTTCCTCCTATTATCCACCCCGTTTTGGAGTTCTGGAGATCAACCTCCTCCCCCTCCCAATTTTTTCTAAGCCAACATTTTTATTTGGAGTGGGAGGGAGCATTATATTGATCGTTAACATTCTTCTGGGGGACTAGAGAAAAGTTTAAAAAGGTGAGCATTTGTAGCAAGGAAGTACCCTCCCTTTCTCAAGGTGGTACTCCCTCCTAAAATATTTAAAAAATCATCAAAACGAACTGTTTTTTCTTTTTTTTTTCAGTTCATTTTCGATCGTACTTTTTGATGTACAATCATTTACTTTTCGATGTAAAATCCAAGTATCGGCTTCACTTCTATGATCTCCATATCCGAAAAAAAAGTTCAGATTGACAAAAAAAAAAAAAAAAATATGAATAAATAACTAAGTAAAAGGAAATAAATATAAATTAAAAAAAAAAATAATAGTTTAAAAACTAAAAAAAACACGCTTTTGTAGCAAAAGAACTAAAAAGTGAAAAATAATCTTTGGACGATAGTAGTTGACCAATCACTTAATTTTAATGTAATACAAAAAAGCATGGGTCGATGTCTATTTAAATTTTTGCTTGGACAACAAATGGAAGAAATTCAAGACAATTGATAAGAAGCCCCCCACGCTTTTTTGTACTACATTAAAATTAAGTTGTTGGTCAACTACTATCATCCAAAGATTATTTTTCACTTTTTAGTTCATTTTGCTACAAAAGCGTGTTTTTTTAGTTTTTTAAACTATTATTTTATTTTTCTGTTTTTTAGTCTTATGTTGGAGAATTATCAAAGGTTTTTTTTTTTTTTTTTTTTGTGCGGTATATGAATATTTGAATCAGATTGGGACTTAATTGACGAAATTATTTATAAAACGAGTGCGGGGTAATATCTTAAAGTTAAGACAAGGGCACCCCGATGGGAAGCTACTGTGAGTCATCGATGTATGTTTGCGGAAATCATATTTATATTACTTTGAAAATTTGAGATGCATTTGAATAAGTGTTTTGTTCAACAATGGTCTGATCAGCAATGAATTTCCAATTGAAGGCTCACCTAAATTTTGGCATGAAATTAGTTAAAAACAATTATATTTCATGTTCTAGTTACCTTGGAACATTGGAACAAATTTTGTCTGATGCAGAAAAATTAAAGGTTTTTGTAGATATTTTCAAATAATTTTTGCGAGCATTTTTTAATGTATTTTTAAAAATTTTTCCTTTTTCAAATTGTTGGATTTATACCAAAATATTGATTAAAATTGTAGGAAACTAACAATTAAAAGAGTTAATTAATTAATTTGATTTTAGAACATTGCATTGTCATCGAATCTGAGGTCGCGTGTCAAATTTTAAATGAATCCGATCACAGGAAGTGGGCGAAATTTGAGCTGCAAGATTCCGTTACAAGATACATACACATACATACATACATACATGTGAAGCTAATAAAGGCGTGTTAATAAAAAAATAATAAATCTTGAAGCACCGTATGTTGCATAAGTCGCATCACACATCTTCAGTCACAAACCTTCCCGGATTATGTATATTTATTGAAGTTATGATCACACTAAAGATTACGAATGAAATTAAGTGTGCCTATAATTTAGCATTAATATCTCTTTATATAAATAAAACACAAAATCCAAACGTATATGTACGGGGTAAATTCAGAAACTACCGGACAGATTTCGTTAAAATTTTCAGTTTGTCTAGGTTAGTGCTGGGAAGGTTTACAGACATTTTCGAAAAAAATTCGATGAATAGTTCTTTTTTATTTGAAATTTACGTTTTGGACCCCAAAATGGATTTTTCTATCAGGGCCGGACTAGGTCCCCTAAAAGGACGCCAACCTTGACTCTCAAAGGGCAAAAAAAAAAAAAAAAAAAAAAAAAAAAAAAAGAATTTTGACATCATTGAATTCAAATTATGTTTTTCGCAATCACGAGTGTGTGTATGTAGGCGTGTGTGTATATGTGTGTAGGCATGTGTGTTTGTGTCTGTGTGCTGGCATAAGTGTAGGGTAGTTGTGTGTATGAATGTGTGTGTGTCTGGGAGGGTATGTGTATGTGTGTGTAGGCATATGTGTTTGTGTTTGTGTGCAGGCATGAATGTGTGGGTAGTTGTGTGTATGTGTGTGGGTATGTTTTTGTGCGTGTGTATGTGTAGGTGTCTGTATGTATGCGTGCGTGTATGTGTATGTAGGTGTATTTGTGTGTGTGTGTATGTGTGCGTGTGTGTGTAGTTGTGTATGTATGCGCGTGTGTGTAGGACATGGATGCAACCTGGAGACGGCTTTCGCTATAGGAGCAGCATCGTGAGGAGGAGCCGGTCGACGGTGATGGTGCGGAGGGTGGCGGTGGGAAAATAAAATGATAGGACGCCAAAAACAGTCAAATAAAAGCAATAAGCAATCGTGATTGCTCAAAAAAAAAAAAAAAAAGACAAAGGCGCACAAGTTCAAAGGGCCAAATTAAAAAAAAAAAGTCGCACAGGTTCGAGGGCACAATTGAAATAAAATGAAAAAAAAAAAAAGATTCTAGGTCGAAAAAAAAGACAAAAAAAAAGAACGGAGTGGCGCATGTTCAAGGACGCAAAAAAAAAAAAAAAAAAAAAAAAAGAGAGAGAGAGAGAGAGAATGCGCTTAGGTTTGAGGGAGCAAAAAAAAAGAGAAAAAAATCCCGAAGGCGTACAGGTTTGAGGGCGCAAAAATAAACAGGCGCATAGGTTCGAGGGGTGGGCGCAAAAGGAAAAAAACCGATGGCGCACACGTTCGATGGCACAAATAAAAGAAAATGAAAACAAAAAGTTCGAGGGGGAGGGGAACCGCTCAGGTTTGAGAGCGAAAAAAAAAAAAAAGCTCAGGATCAAGGGCGCAAAAAAACAAAAGGCACAATTTAAATAAAACTGAAAAAGAAAAAAAATACGGTTCGGGGGCACCTAAAAGAAACCGAAAGTGCTCAGGTTTAAGAGCGCCAAAAAAAAAAAAAAAAAATAGGTGTTCAGGAACAAGGGCGCAAAAAAAAAAAAAAAAAAGACGCAGAAGGTTTTTTAGTCCCGGTCAAGGGAAACATGTGGCGGCGCAATCACGCTAGTTTGGCAGTGACTGCGTGCAGGGGCGGACTGGCCTGCTGGCCGATGCACCCTCGAACGTCCTCTGCGTGCCTTCGTTTTTTTTTTGACTTCCTCAAACCTGTGCGAGTTTGTTTACTTTATTATTATTTTTTTTGGCGCCCTTGAACCTGTGGGCCTTTGTTTTTTCACGCCATCAAACCTGTGCGCTTTCGTTAATTTTTGCACCTTTAAAATCTTTGCGCCCTTGAACCTCAGTTCTTCTGTGCCCTTTGGTAGCTAAGGTAGGCGCCCTCTTTGGGGACCCAGTCCTTCCCTGCCCGCTTGTCGATCTTTGTGATTTATAATCCTCTCCAACGAGATTGTCCGCTCTCTTCCCGTCTTTCTATGTCAGCGATAGTGATAATGGTCCGCATGCATGTCAGTATCCAGTATTTCGTGCTTGTGCTTCAACGAGAAAAAAATTCTGAGACAAGTTAGAACTGAAGAGTAAAAAACCAAAACATTGTGCTGTTGATTTAGTGATACATCCCTAGCTAAGCGCCGTCTTAATAATAATAATAATAATAATAAAAGCCTTTTCGATGTTAATGTAGTGTTACAGAATTTGCCGCCCCTAGCGAAGTGCTGCCCGGGGCGAGGTACCCCCCTTTGCCCCCCCCCCTACGCTACGCCACTGCGTAAGAACACTATAAATATTTCATGTAACAAAACCTTTGTTTACCAGTGTTATCAAAAGTGGAAAATGATACTTCTTTGTCTTGTTTGGCTAGCGCTAATTGTTTTACATTTGTAGCTGAGTTATTTCTCAAATTGCCGAATCGGTTAATTTTAACTTTCTTCTGTTTCGCATGTTTCCAATTTCAGAATTATGATTTAATTCTGTTATGCATCATCATTAAAATTCTCACGGATACATGGTGGTAGTTTTCTTTTTAATTGATCTTCCATTGTTTCTTTAAACGTATCGAATTCTGTAATCTTTCTACCATTTTAATCTATACATGATAAAAAATAAAAATGGTTTACAACTGATAAGCGAAATCTCGCCAAGGGTTCTTTGCTCGCACAATACAAAAACTATAACCCTAAACTACAATCGCACTATTTTGGCGATGAAAATTCTCAGCGTTAAACATTCTTCATTTCGTTCTACGATAATACAAGAAAATATTTTGCATACTGTCCATTCCAACTAAATGCTGCAGTAAAATAAGGTTAGTTAAATTATTTTTAAACGAGGCGGAGATGAAATCCATTATTCTTCTACTATTGTCATCAAATCCTTCTTTCGAGCTTAAGATTCAAAAAAAAAAAAAAAAAAAAAAACCCTGGCATAACGTTATCCTCTTTCAAGAAAAAAAAAGTGCATCGAATAGACGAGCATATTCGTTGATAAAAAAATGCAACGAATGGACGAGCATATTCGTTGATAATTTCATGCAATGCGTTAATAAACACACATAACAAACTGCCTATGTTTACCAACAGACACACGTGAAACGCAATGTTTTACCTTTTTCTTTAATTTTGTAAATCACCGCAAGATAGCGTATTCGAGCGCTGCAGTTGATAATTTTTCGCAAGACAGGGAACTTCATTACCGGATGAGAATTATTAGTTATAGGTACTTTCATAAAATGAGATAATATAAGATCACCAGAGGATTGCTAAATAATTGTTTTCAACTGACGATAAAACCAGTGCCGGATCTACGATTTTTCCGAACCGGAGCAAAATTTTATGTCGCACATATCCATCTTTCCTTTAAGTTTTTATATCTATTCGCAACTCCAACAAACTATAGGGGGCACTTCGCAAAGTTCTCTGAATAGCTGGATTAGATGGGACATCTTCCCGCAAAAATTTTCTTTTTCGTGCGAAAAAGCGAAAGCATACGCATTTCGTCGCAAAACAATGATGAATAAGCTCAAGACGTTTTGGAATTACATCTTACTTACAAATAAAAATGAATTCAACATTTTTGGTTAAATATTTGTATAATTGTAAATAGAAGAAAAAAATTAGGAACTTAATCTTAAGAACTTAGTTGGACCAGTTAATCAGGACGGTGAAGGTGTTCTAGTGTGAGGGTGCATACCAGCATCAAGACTTGGAAGTTTAGAATTTTTTGATAAAATAATGAATCATGCCGTTCATTTAAATATTTTAAAAACCAATTTACAACTCTTAGCCAAAAATTTGGTTATCAGAAACAACTTGGTTTTTTTTTTAAATCAAGATAACGATAAGAAGCACACGGTTTTCCATGTTTGCGTCTAGTGTCTCGAAAATTGTGCTTAAGTTCAGAAAATACCCCCTCAATCTCCAGATTTGAACTTAATGTAGCATTTTTAAAGATATTTGGAGGCTAGATTACGAAAATGCGGCTTTGAAATGAAAATAGCGCTAGAAACAGTAAGACTCGAAGTGTGGTTGAACACTTACTCAGAAATTACACAAAAAAAGAAAGAAAAAAAGAATGAAATTTATTCCCAGACGTTTAAAAGGTGTTGTTGATACTGCATGATATTCTGCTAAATAATAAATTAGTAAAAAGTTAGATTATTCAATAATATGTAGACATTTTTTTAAGAGTACGATGACTTTTGAGAGATAAAATTTCCGGCACTTTTTGGTTTTTGATTTTTAAAAAATAAGTTTTAGTATTCAAAAAAAAAAAAAAAAAAAATCCTGTAGTTTTGTTGAAAATTGATCATAGATTCTTATAATTAAAATACCTATTCCGAAATATTAAATCTAACCAATGCATAGGGTCCTATTTCATTGAAAGTCGTAGGTGTACGAACACTTTTGGGAGCCACTATATATAGTTTTACTACTGGTGTCCCTAAATAAAGGAAAAGTGCTAATGGGTTTTTTTTTCCTTCAGTCAAAAGTAATACTTTTAGTCGGTGAAATTGATAGAATAAGGGAAAAAAATAACATGGACTCTGAAAATACTTTTATTTTCCCAACAGTTATTTTTTAATTAATTTTTTAGAATGTCCGATTTTTCAAACAAGGCGTGGTCTTGATGCGTCACAAATGAGGCTCTCTGGCGCATCTTTCCACTGCATTTCCACGTTATGATAATCAAGAAACGAATTAAAATTGCGCTCTACGCTTGCTCTCAACCATATCGTTGCCAATACACGTGAGTAAAGATGCAAATTAAATATTTTGCTCTGTGAATGGCAACACGAAATGGCATTTCATCACTTGTGATTTCATCGGCAGCAGCTTAAACAATGAAAGCGCACCAACTTAAGTAATTTTTTTTTAAATATTAAACTGAAACAAATTATTTAAAAAAAAAAAAGGTCAGATCCTATGTTTCTAAGCATGCTCTTTCAGAAAAAAATACTTTTAAAATTTTGGAAAAGGCCCCATTAATATACTATCAAGAAATTGCCATTTACTCAGCGCCTGGCAGGCATGGATCCAAGGAGGGGGAACTGGGGGGAATGCTCCCTTCCCAAAACCCTAGATAATTCCGAGGGTTTTATTTCAGATGACAGAGTAATATTGATGTCATAACTATAAAACCCGTCTACCAAAGACGGTTTAATAAATGACCAAAAATGTGAGTTATCACTACCAGGGAAATCCTTAAGCAAAAATATCCCAAAATACCTTGAGTCTAAGCCTAATCTGGAGTAATCCAGTCCAGGACCCTTGCTTCGAGTGGCAAATTCAAGTGTATCGATAGAGTCCAAGCGCAGGGCCACACACCGTTCCTATGGCCAAGGTCGTGCGTGCACGCCGGCGCCAGAGTCAAAAAGGCTCCAAGCTCTACCGATCAAAAATGCTCCAGTCGGAGGAGAAAAATTTTCGACCAAAAAATTTGAACTTTTCACAAAATCTAAAGGTGGCGAAGAAATATATTGCTCATTGAAACTAGCCATCCGTCTCACTGCCTATATCTAACAGGAAAAATTATTGCCTTTTTATGTCTAAGCATGCTTTTCAAAAGCACAATCTTTTACACTGAAAACACGTGCCGCTAATTAATGCAAACATTCGTATTTTTCTTCGTCATCTGGAGCCGTGAATGCTATTTCGGTATGTCTATCAAAGTACACAAGGTCGAGCATACGAGGCGCAAGAACCTATTCCCTACTTAGGTTCTGGTGATCTATCTCCTGTACTTGTCTCTAAATTATTGATGTTAGCAGACCTGGATTTACGTATAAGCTAAACAAGTTATAGCTTAGAGACCCAGCGTTGTTGAGGACCTCCAACTCCCGAAAAACTACCCGATTCGTTCAAAAAAAGAAAAATTAAATTGAATTTTGACATCTTGAATTCAAATTATGTGTTTCGCAATCACGAGTGTGTGTGTTTGTGTGTGGGGGTATGTGTTTGCGTGTACGGGTTATGTGTGTGTAGGCATGTGTGTTTGTGTCTGTGTGTGTGGGGGGGGGTATGTGTATGTGTGTGTAGGCATATGTGTCTGTGTGCAGGCATGAATGTGTGGGTAGTTGTGTGTATGTGTGTGTGTATGTTTTTGTGTGTGTATGTGTGGGTGTCTGTATGTATGTATGCGTGTGTGTATGTGTGTATGTGTTTGTGCATGTTTGTGTGTAGGTGTATGTGTGTGTATGTGTTTGCGTGTAGGTGTGTGTAGGTGTATGTGTGTATGTGTTTGTGTATGTGTGTGTAGGTGTATGTGTGTGTAGTTGTGTATGTATGCTCGTGTGTGTATGTGTTTGTATGTGTGTATGTGTTCGTGCATGTGTGTGTAGGTGTATGTGTGTGTATGTGTTTGTGTGTAGGTGTGTGTGTGTGTGTGGGTGTGTGTGTGGGTGTGTGTGTGGGTGTGTGTGTGCGTGTGTGTGTAGTTGTGTATGTATGCGCATGTGTGTAGGACATGGATGCAACCTGGAGATGGCTTTCGCTATAGGAGCAGCATCGTGAGGAGCCCGTCGACGGTGATGGTGCGGAGGGTGGCGGTGGGGAAAATCAAAGGAACGTCAAAAATTGTCAAGTGAGAACAATAAACAATCGTGATTGCTCAAAAAAAAACTTTAATTTTCAAGTGCTTGAAAACCTTGAACACTTTGGAAATGTAGTTACAAACCTTGAATTTTAGAATTTCATATCTTGTTAGTTCTCTTGCATGAAAAACACTGAGATAGCATTTAAACTACACATGATTTACTCATGGAATGGAATCTTAAGCACTTTTACAATTTCTAAAATTAAACGGACGATTAGTTGTTTTTTCTTGAATTAGTTTCGGATTCATCATTGCATTAAAAGTGGTAGAAATAAACAGTTGTTCAGAAATATTTTTATTTTTCTTTCCAGCGAACATTACAGTGGCTCTAAATGCTATTCTGCAATATGAATGACAAAGTTGGCATCAGTGGAGTCTTTGTACATAAAAATGATTTTTGTAATGATTATTATTGTTCATTTGTTTGGAGGTAAACGTAACTAATTTTCAGAGGAGCTTTCTCAACAACAGCTTTGAGTTTTTTCAGAATTTTTTACTTTTCATCTTCGTAATAGGAACGTTCATGATTCTTGAACTTCAGACTTCCGAGTAGAATGTCTCGCATGATTCGTTCCTGAAACAAACAAACAAAAAATATCTTTATAATGAAGCATATTTTGATAATTGACAAAACTCACTGTAATATCTAGCATGTAGCATGTTATGTATGAGTAGGTTTACCAGATTTCTGTAATGTACAATCGGGACACCGGAATACTCCTTCAGCCCTCCAGCATAACGAGTATTCAAAAGGATACACAACATACCCCTGGTTGGTTTTTAGAGTGTTTTAGAGGGAAGTTCATTCTCAATGCTATGATTGCTCAATGAATGAAAGGCTACTAATTATATGCCTAAACAAGGGGTAAGAAATAATACATGACGCAAGCAGATGCATTAAAACATTTTATTTCTTACATGTTAATATTTTTAAGTTACTTTAGTAAAAAGAAAAACTTTGAATGAAGAATAAAAGTTTGAACAGTAATTATATGTTTTTTGCTTTGACCAGGACTTTTTCAGAAAGGCTTTTTTGTTTGAAAATCCTCACAAGCTAATCCGATAATAATTTTAAATGGCAATATTACAAATATGTACCTGAGAGCCAGACTAACGTAAGTCACAGGATCGCTACTTTGCAGGATATAGGAAACACATTTGTCTGACGTGTGCAAAGGATAGGAAGCGCACTACTCTTTTAACACTGGTAAATAATTATTGAGTTTCTTTCTTTCTCTCTTTCTCTCTCTCTTTTTTTTTAGAATTAAGTTTGCATGGCTCGATGTGGACTAGGATTTTACATACAATGCAGTCGCAATTTTTGTACTTTCATCAGTCTGGCTCTAAGGTGCAGAAATGATAAAGTTAATATTTCAAATAATCCTTCATATTTAATTAATTTTAGACTTTTTTGGTCATGTATAATCAAATCTATATTTTACTGGGACTTGAAGTAAACCGGCCGGAACACCGGTATTTTGTCCGAAACCGGGACGTCTGGCAAGCCCATGCATGAATGAAGTTGACCTGTATCAACCCATTCGCATTTTACGGAAGCCATTCAGTTTCAATTTTGGGCTTTTCCGTGTTGATAATCGAATCTTCCCCTTAACAGGGAACGACACAAATAGTGTCATTTCGAAAAAAGTCGAAATAGGTGTAATCGAAAGAACATCTTCAGATATATATATATATTTTTTTGACGCAAAAATTATTTGTCTAAATCTGCCCGTTATCGAGATACAAGGTCTTAAAGTCTCTGAAATTTTAAGATTAGTTCGAAATTTAAAGACTTGGCGAGAAATTAATTGCGCAAGTTCACCGCCTGCATCCTTCTACAAATCGTGCGAAAGATGTTTTCTATTATTCTCAGTAACTCGCTAAATTTGGCGACTTTTCTTTTAATGTTGCCGACTTTGAGATCTCATACTTCGACACAAGGGCAAATAACTTATGCGTCCAGAAACATGTTTTACAAAGTTCTTTCAATTGCTACTTATTTAATTTTTTTTCGTTTACACTATCGTGTGGTTTCCTGGTTATGGCTGTTTCCTTGAACATTAATAAATGTGAGATCTATTTTATTAACAAGTATTTACTCTTTATTGATTTGTGTTACACACATAATTTTAGTGTGGTAAGACATCTTTCATACATCTACACAGTTATACGTCTTTTTCATTTATACGTCGTTTTCATAAATTTCCTATTCATTCCTATTCATTTCAATGAAAAAACATATCATTTATTCTTCGTGAAATATCGGTTATGCGTCGTTTTCTCTCATTATAATTTGAAAATTTTCTAGCTGTTAATCTTTCTTGGCTTCTACTGAGAATTAAGGGTTATTTCGTCTGTCAAAACGCTAGTGAAAAAATATTTTATGCACTTACTTCAATTTCCAATGGTTTGATTAATGCGCAAATGCTCTCAGCAGGTCAGATTAAAAACAATTTTGAGTGGAACTCCTGGCATGCACCGAGTAAAAATGATATAATTACATCAATACTAGCGATACGCAAGTTATTTTTGTACTTAAAAGGTATGTTTTATGAAAAAATCTTTTAATGTTTTTAGCATCAGCAGCTATTAACAGAAAAACAAAAAAAGTAAGTCATTACGGAAAGACAAAAAATGACGTCTCAAAAACCTTTTTAAAACCTTGAAACTAATCCTCTTATCGTTGCCTCAGAACAACAGTACGATATCTTAGTGTTATTACTGGAATTAGATGACTTACTGTTGCTTTGAGGCGACGGTATATATAATAGCGAATGATCGAGTAACGCTCCTGACGTCATCAACAATGAAACTCGCTCCACGGCATGATAATTTGATAATATTTTTTGGTAATGTTTGACATGCAGGGAAATGCTTTATTTTGACAGGGCTGAACTGGATCCGGTAACTTAACAGTTTTACTGGTAACACTCATTTTAGGAAAATGAAGAAACAAAAACGTTGTCAACAAGAAACGCTGTCTACTAGAAACTAGAGTTTAGGGTTAAACCACTAGAGTTAGGGTTAAAATTTCAACTATCATAAAGTTATCTAACAGGCAATTGCTTCGTTCAAATGTAGAATTAATTTTCACCCGTCATACCTTAATGGGCGATTTTCTAGTAATTTTATAAAATTGCATTAAATCCTAAAAAATCAAAGTTATTTGTTAATGTTTCGATTATACGTCGTTTTCATTAATGCGTCGTTTCACGTCAGTCCCTAGAAAGACGTATAAACAACGCGTTATTGCATAATCTTTACTAATAATAAAGCTGAAAGTCTGTCAGGATCTCTGTCTGTCAGGATCTCTGTGACGCGCATAACGTCTAGACCGTTCGGCCGATTTTCATGAAATTTGACACAAAGTTAGTTTGTAGCATGGAGGTGTGCACCTCGAAGCAATTTTTCAAAAATTCGATGTGGTTCTTTTTCTATTCCAATTTTAAGAACAAAATTCTCATAAGATGGACGAGAAAAAAAACGAAATTATCATTACGTGAAACCGTAACCAAGCCAATTGACGAGAAAATTCACCATACATTATATGTAAATATACAGGCGAACCAAAAGATCTTTTAACTTTCTATTACGGGCAAAGCCGTGCGGGTACCACTAGTTTTTCATAAAAGATGATTAAAATTGCTAAGAATCATTTGTTTTTAATTATTATGGTGAAAATTTTTGTTTTGTTTTGCAATAACGTCTCAATTTACCGACATGTGTTTTGTTTTGAAAATGTGAAAAAAAAAAAAAAAAAAAAAAAAGATTGTAATAGTTTGTCGTGATAACAAGATGCTTAATTTTTTATTACTTTAAACGTCGAGTACTAATTTGATACCGCGCAAAATCTTCAGCATTTAGAGGTTCTTACAGAGCGGCGGAGTCAGAGTTATATCGGACTGGTTTTGGGGTAAAGGAGTCGTTGTCGAATGCTCAGAAATTCCAGGGGTCGGAGTTGGCTAAAAGTCATATATATACGTACTTTTTTTTTCGTTGCTAATTTTAGCTGAAAAACGTTTTTCTTTCAAAAATACATTCCATATGTTTTTTAACCACTCCAGGACTCGCGTTAAAGTGAGAGTGACCTGAAAACTAGAACGAATGAGATTTTTTGTCACACCATTTGTTTCCCCAAAAAATTTTAAAATTCTTTTTAGATGAAAATATTTCATTTAGTGCTTATTCTAAACGTCACATGTTATATAAAATAATAATAATTGCTGAAACAAATAAAATATTTTCTGAAATAAAATGAAACTTTTTTTTTTCTTCTCTCTCTTGGTGTGAGCATTTTGCTCACGACGGTGAGTTCTGGAGGTTTAAAAGCTAAAATTGCTGGGAATTCGGATTTGAAATGCGTAAAAAATAAATAAATAAAAAATACCTCCATGTCAGTGGTAACTACATCTGTGGTTACTGATTTTTTTTTTTTTTTTTGCTTAGTTTGTAGTGTAATACGCAACTTAAAAAAAAAAGTAATGTAGTGATTAGTGTAACCCAAAAGATAGTAGTTTGTAGGGGTTCCTAGAAACTTTTTTTGACATTAGTTTAGTAAAGAAACAAGGTTTAAATTCAACTATTTTCATTAATATAACTCAGCCTAAAAGCAAGGATCAACGAAACGTTCAGTCGTGGACATAATTAAAAAAACGTGATCGCAAAAACGATAACTTTCCTTGCATGAGTATGAAAATATTACATTTTCAACAACATTACTTCTTTTTAAAACATTTATCCTCTGAAAAAGGGTAACACGTTCGCGAGTTTTCTTTGAATTTACCGAATTAAAATTTTGTATGGAGCTCTTCACTTCAAAATGCTTTTTAGTGGTTCACAATCGAAAATAAATCTATAACAAAATACATTATTAGGAAATTTTGAAACTTACCGCCAAGTCACTGTCAACTTCACTTTTGTAATTTGGGAATTCAAAACTGTCGTCTGAGTTATATGTTTTTTCTGCATCTTCAATTAACCTGGAAATATGAGGAGGAAATTGAAATTTGAGGACAAATCAGCAGTCCAAAAATATCTTTGCAGTTATTTTAAATATGACAGAAATGAAACTACTTTTGATGTTTTTTTCCTGGAATTTGTTCATATACTTTAATGAGATATGAACAAACGTGAAATAAAGAAATTCAAACATGTCACACATTTAAACTCCACAGGTGCAGCTTTTTAACTTTTTCTATAGGGCCATTCCATGTGACAGAACGGGGCATTCGGAGTAGTTTTGTCACTAGAATTTGTTTCATAAATACAAATAATATAAGCTAGAAATTTAATTTTAATAGAAACAGTAAAACTTTGTCATAAGAACTATATAAATCATAAAAAGTTAGTCAAATTGAAGAAAAATAATTGAATGATATGCAATACAATGCCTGTGAAGGAACCAGGGTTGCCAGACGTCCCGGATTTCAAGGGGACGTCTGGCAACCCTGGTTCCTTCCCGTATGGAAATTCCACGGGACGGCTTAGGTCCCGTATTCTAGCTAATAACAATATTTTGTAATAAGAGACAGTATTTTAAGGTAAAAAAAAATTAAGTAAAACGAAAAAAGTTGACCAAATTAATTAGCACCTGTTCCTATTCGCAACTCCAGAGCTCGAATACGCTACCTTGCGGTGATTAACAAGACTAAAGAAAAAGGTAAAACATTCCGTTCCACGTGCTTTCTTTGGAGAAAATTACAGGCTTTAGAGAGTTTGTGGTGTAATGTAATTTCAGAGGAATAGAAAAGAAAGTTTCCCATAAACACGATGAAATATTACTGTCATTCATTAAGCTTCAAAGCAAGTTAGAAGTTACGGTATCTGTTTGTTTTACTTTTTTCATCCGCCATTAGACAGTGGCTGCAGCGCCCCTATAGTTTATTGGAGTTGTCGATCTGTATACTGAACTTCGTTCTATTGCTTGATTTATTCTTTGAGTTAGAGTTTCTCCAAAAGTGTACCCACAAATAAACATACTGAGAGGAATCTTTCAAAAGCTATTGAAACATGATTGTTTATCACCTATTAGAAATACACCATAACCAGTAATTCCCTCAACCACAAAAATGTTAGCCCCCCCCCCCTTTTCCCTCTTTGAAGCTTGTCCCGTATTTATTGTTCTTAAGTATGGCAACCATGGAAGGAACGGGACACATACGAGATCCATTCTATCTCGGTTATTTTATTGCATACTAGTGTGGTATCCGCACGACTTTGCCCGTAGTAGAAAATTAAAAGGTCATTTGGTTGGCCTGTATATTTGCAAATAATGGATGACAAATTTCTCACCAATTTGCTATGGCTATTTGCTCACCCATGTTACGGTTCCACGTTATGATAATTTAGTTATTTACTGGTCCACGTTATGATAATTTGCTCGGTAAAATGTTTTTAAAATTGGAATAGAAAAAGAACAAAATTGAATTTTCGAAAAATCGCTTCGAGGTGCACACCCCATGCTACAAACTAATTTTGTGTCGAATTTCATGAAAATCGGCCGAACGGTCTAGGCGCTATGCGCGTCACGGAGATCTTGACAGATAGATCCAAACAGAGAGATTTTCTGCTTTATTTTTAGTAAAGATTCTTCAATTATTTTATTTAAAAACGATAACTTCTAATGTTCTACGCAATTCTCGTGACAAATCCTTATTGTTGCTATCAAAGGTAAAATTTCTAGCTTATTGTATTTGTACTTATAAAACAAAATATACTGACAAAACTAGTTTAAATTTCTCGTTCCGTCACATGCAATGGCCCTATATTCTTCTCAAATACGCCTATTAAATGAGAGTAGAATTATCTATCTCTCTGTTTACATATTCTTCATTGCATTTCCTTTACGCGAATACAATTCGGAAGTGCTTGGTGTTTGAAAACAGATGAACAAATGAGAAAAATGTAGAAATATTTTCCACAAAACATTTGTCCACAAAATGAAAAAAAAGGGGGACACTTATATTATTTTATAATATCTAGAAAACAAATTCACGTTTCACTTTATCTAAGTAAAACTAATAACAATTAAAAACTAAGAAATTCAATTGGCATTTTAGAGTACTCGTCATAGTGGCTCATTCAACTCTAATAGAACTCGATCGAATCGAACACAATCAATTGCATCAATCAATCACTCAGCCAGAAATTTTCATTTCTCCGCTCAAAAGGAAATTTCTCGCTACGATACTGGAAGATGAAATTCGATCGAATCGAGCAAAATCGAGTTGAATGAGCCCTTTATTCAACAACAAGCACTTCCAATTTGTAAACTTTAGACAAATAAAACTTGAACCAAGCACAGAAAGAAAGCACACCGAGTATAAAATGCGCTTCAGCAGTTAGAATCCAAGGGGGATTCTTTGGATTTTGGCGTAAATGTAAGGGTGATGGCAAGGCTAATCACCTTGCTGTGATTTTTACATTAAAAAATCTAGTTTGGACCCCACACCACTTCCTTTTAAATCTATTTAATAATCGATGTTTTGTAATAACTCAAAAGAATGAGTGCGTACACTCATGTACGAGCGTTAGAAGCAATACTTCTTTATTTTTAGACATTTACCTACAGATGTAAAGAATATAGTAAAATTGTATATTTTTGAACTGATACTTTCAAGTAGAATTGTATATTTTGAGAATTGTATATTTTCAGTAGCAAAGAAAAATGATATTTTTATCAGCGTCTGTGATCTAAAATTGCATGAAAAATTCTATGAGAGGTGTGTAAAGAACAAAAATGCCACATAATAGTGCATTAGAGTGATCAAGAAGACACTTTAAATAATTATGCCTCAAGTTTGATGCGAATCAAAGCAAAAAAATGTTTACAGAGATTTATTTTCGAAGTTTCAATTATTTTTACATTAATTTTTGAATAGATATCTCGTTAACTATCGCCAACAGCGCCAAACTGAAATTTAAATAAATGAAAAAAAAAAAAAGAGCCACATTTGTAGCCAACTTGGCGATATGTTGCCAAGTTTGCGCCCAGAGCGCAAAATATCTCTAAAGTGTTGTAAAAAACCCCTTTTGGAATATCTGAATGAAACCAAAATGGGAGGTGCACAACTAGACCCCACTCAGTGAACATGTACACTGTACATACAGAATTTACACCTTCTACGACGTACTGTTTTTGAGTTATGCAAGATACATACGAAAATACATGCATATGTATATTACATACAAATGCATACTGACGTCACGAGAAAATTCGATATAATTAACTCGAGGATCGTCAAAATGAATATTTCGTCTGTTCTTACGTACATATGCTATGCATATGCGGTCAGACCGAAAAAACTACTCAAAATTCATTCGTGGGTGAGTAAATTTCAAATTTAAGTTGAAATTTGAGGGATTGTTTTTTTTTTTTTTTTCACGACTGTAATATTTCCTTTACGATATGAAATAGCAAATAAAAATACTTCATGCTTACGGTAATTTTGAAGATCGCTTCGCACTGATGCCTCGACACCTGGGGTGGAAAACCATCCTCCTGGAAATAAAAATGTATTATTCAAAATGGCATACTAAGCATCATTTAGCGAAAGGGTTGAATAGTGTAATAATAATTACAACAATAAATACGGCTGGTTTGCAGTTTTTCAAAGGAAGTAGTGCACAAAAAAGTGGTTGGAATAGATAACAGTAATTTTCCACCGACTTCCGCTTATAATTTCGATTAAATAAAAAACATTAAAAGGACATTCCTCGGCTTATGATCTAAATTATTACTAGTACATTTGAGAAATTTTATGTAAATAATAGTGCCTAACAGCCTAGTTCTAATATTCTGTTGATTTTTGTTCTAATATTCTGAAGATGTTTCTGTTTCAACACTAAGAAAGGCAACCTAAGGAAGGCATGTAATTATTGTTTGTGGGCATATTTGCTTGATGTATGAACACTAGACGGTGGGATGATTAACCTTGACGAAGAGGATTTATGACACAGCATTTGCTCCACTGATGTTCCGACATGGTAATATGGCAGCTTTATTTTCTTGAATTGAAATAAATATAAGATTCAAGTTAATTAATT